>NW_010108591.1:34344-36668 GCF_000699245.1 Pterocles gutturalis | reverse complement strand
AGCAGACACGTGATCACCACCACCATCACCATCATCACCACCACAATGATGATTATCTGTACAAACTCCAACTCCGCTGCAAGAGAGACAGACAGACTTTAAGCTACCAGAAAAAGCAGCACGTAATTGAGCGCAAGGACGGACGTGGCCGAGGGGTCCATGACACTGCCGCATCCTTCCCCCATAAAGCTTTCGCACGTGCACACACGGGCTGGGCTCTGTGTGCTCTGCGCCCAGCTACTTGCTTAATAAAAAACTCATTAATTCACTTTTTCAGTATCACAGGAGAGTCTCTAGGAGTGACCTTTAAAGATGATCTATGAAGCAGAGTGCTTCCAAGCTGCAGTGCAGACAGGACCCCCCTGAGCCCCCCAGCTGCAGTGTCCCGGATGCCAAAGGCACCTCTCTCCAAGCTGTGGAGCCACGAGCCAGCGTAACTGCTCCTAACAAAACAATTCAGCTAAAAGCAAGCTGAATTCCTGCAATCCTCTTCCCATCACCACCACTCTCTCCTCCAGGGAGGACCAGACTGAAGCCCCCCCCAGCATGACCATTCACCAAGCACACGTCACCTCTGTCACCGGGGCCGGACAGTGGCATGGGGAGCCCACAGCACAGCGGAGCTCAGCCCGCACCGGTGCTGACAGCCCCCCTGTCCCCAACGCTGGCCCATCTGCAGCAGGGCACAGGCAGGGAGACCTCCTGCGCTTCGGGGCGACGCCAGACAGGCAGGATGCGGCTGCCCGTGGGGGCTGGATCCCAGAGCTCCAGACATCCCTCGGCTCCGGGCTCGGCCAGCTGACAGCGGCAGCTTGAGTGGCTTGAACTGGCATAAAGGAAAACTGCCAAAAATCCTCCAAACAAACAAGAACAAGCAAACAACAGACTATCCGGTTAATTCCGGCAACACTTGGCAGGAGGCAGTAAGAAACAGCTCCTAAAATTTCCTAAGGAAATAATTCTAAGGAAATAATTCTAAGGAAATAA
Organism: Pterocles gutturalis; assembly: GCF_000699245.1. NCBI lineage: Eukaryota > Metazoa > Chordata > Aves > Pterocliformes > Pteroclidae > Pterocles > Pterocles gutturalis. Next base: position 35,681 of record NW_010108591.1, on the reverse strand, counting down.
TTCCTCACACCTCTCTGAGGCGAAGGAAAATTGAGTACTGAGGCAAACGTAGCTCTGGGGTCATTATTTCCATGTGTTCGTCTCCCAGAAAGCAGATGCCACCCGCAAACCTCTCGGTTGCTACCCCCGAGCCTCCTCACGCCTGCAGCGCCCGGGGCTCACCGTGCCCGGGACCAGGCAGCAGCAACCCTGGTGCTCATCGTCAAGCAGGGGCCAGGCCAGCCACATTCAATAGTTCTGTGGATTTAAACTTTGTCTGCTTCTCAGCAGGGACAGCTATAAAATCCAGTTTTAGAAAGCTGTGTCCTAAGCTATCATGGATACTGCTGTCTGTATTTTATCTATACAGACACACACGTATAAATATCTGTAGATGCATTGGAAGACCCATCACGCCTCAAAGGGCAGCATCACATCGCTCAGACCAGCTGGGGTGGCTTCTGCTGAGTCAGGCAAATTTTATTTTTTTTTTTTTAATGGAAAGTTTTCTCCTGGCAGGTGGCATTTAAGTGCCAGTAAAAGCAAATAAATGTCAAGAAAACAGTCCAGGTGGTAAGTTCTGCCAGTTACCTCAGAGCTCCTTCTGCTAAACAGCAGCTATTTCTGCCATTGCCCAAAATGTTAAACCACCTTCGAAAAGCAGAATTATGCCTTGAAAGCAGGAGCTTTATCTGTCACTTCAAGTTAGCTGTATGAGTGACTTGGAGCCCATATACTCACAGTACCCCTAAACCACAGCTGCCTCTACACTGGGAAATTGCACACGGGCTGGGAAGAGGGGGAACAGAAGCCAAACATTGCAAAGGAATTTTGGCTAAATGCATCTTCTTCAAAGAGGAGCTACAGGTCTTTCACAGAAACCCCAGCAAGGTGCCCAAATGCCACTGTGAGGGTGAGAGCTTAGAAAAAAACCCCACGTTCCCAACAATTTAAAATCCAGCTCCCAAGTAGCAGCAGCACAGCTTACACACAGGAACGACGGGGGACCAGACCTCAGGGCTGTCACAGGTCCCCTGCACTACAGGAACGGGCTGAAACAGGAGCTCAAGTCTTCTGAACACAAATCAGATTAACCAGAAGCACAAGCAAAACAAAACTTAAAGAGCTGGGAAAAGACGATGACGCAAAACCATTAAGAAAAAAAAAAATAAGGCATGTCTCTTCCCATGCTGTCCCCCCTATGTAGGAGAGCGTCCCCGGAGAGTCCAAAGGCACGTCCTGGTGCCAGCGGCACCCAGAGGCACTGAGAGCATCCCTGCTGACCTCCAGCACCTGGTCGGCGGGGGGAAGCCCTGGCACCCCAGCCAGGCACAGGATGCCCAGATACACCCCCCCCC
>NW_010108591.1:13944-34321 GCF_000699245.1 Pterocles gutturalis | reverse complement strand
TCCCCCCCCCCCGGTTGTTCTTCAGGCCACCCATCGAGAGCCAGACCCCACAGCAGCTCTGACCCAGAGCCCCCCTCCGCCTCACCTACACGTGGGCAGCAGAGCCCGCAGGCTGGAGAGCAGCCACCCAGCGTGGGTGTGGAGCTTGCTTCTTGCAAAATTCATTACAGAAAAGGAAAAAAAAAAACCAAAAAACAAACCACAACCAAGGGTTTTAGGAAGAATTTAGCCTCAGAACACAGCATGTGCTTTGGCCATCGTATGAAAATGCAAGGGGAAAAAAAACATTAGAACAGTGATGGAAAACTTCCTTTTCTGTTAGAAGTTATATTTCTGAAGAAAAACAAGACCAAGGTAGTTGTAACGGAAAGTCCCTTTCCTAGGATGAATGGTCCCTTAAATGAACCAAATGTTGCTAAATTGGTCACAGTACTTCAGAGACACAGGTGAAGTCCCGGCCATCAGGAAGCGCTGCCCTAATTCCTTCCTAGGACAGAACACAAGACGTGTCATTTACAAACCACCTAAGCCAAGCTCCCTGCAAACACATACAGACACAAAACCAGCAGAGCCTGAAGCAGAAGAAAGGGTGGGAATGCTGTCGGGCTCCAGGACGACACACCAGCGCCCCATCCATCCCCATCCATCCCCGGACACTGTTTATTCTGGCTCTGGGACTCCTGTAATCGGGGTGTTACAAACCAGTTGCCAAGAGCTGTCATAGTAAGACACAGTATGATTGTCAGAACGAATGGGTAATGAACCAGAGAGATGGGGCAGAGACCCTCGTCCAGCCCTGTCCCATCTCTCCCTCCCACGTTCTCCTGAAGCTGGACATCGGGACGGGCTGGACCCCCCCAGGGACCATGGGGCGAGGGCAGAAGGCACAGGCACAGTTGGGCTGTGCATCACGCTTTGCTCGCTCTGCAAATGATACATTGGGGCCCTTCAGCGTGGAATCTAGTCTAACGTTACAGCGATCACACCGGCGTTATCAATAGAAGATAGATTTTAACAGAATAATAGAAATTAATAGAACTAGATTTTAACATCAAGCTTCTGGGGAGGAGGGAGGACAGTGAAGCTGCAAATTAACATTCTGTAAAGAGGTTTGGTGAAACCAAATGATAAAACCTGATCAGCTCCCCCCCATTTGGACTTTGGCCTTTTCATGCCAATGGTCTTGCTCTTCTCCAATCTCCTTCGTTAGCACGGGGAAGCAAACAGCTCAGTCACTGCAGCGGAGCACATCCACCCTTGTCCTGCATCACAGACGAGGGCTCAAACATTTAATTATCGTATATGAGAAATGCATCTGCCCCCTGTCTTCTTTGCTGGTGCTGCTGAAATTAAAATTTCTTCACAATGCTGTACGTACGCAAGAGGAGGCCAAACCCACCAGAACCTCTGCTCCCCACACCAGCAGCAGCTCAGGGATGAGCAGAGGGCTCCCAGTGCCCCCAGTTTTGCTCCAGCCCAAGCCCAGCCCGCGAGGAGCGGCACAGCCTCACAGTGCCTGGGAGCTAACACGCCAGGTACGTCAAGATGGGCTTTAATCCCAAGAATACTCATGTTGCCCAATCTGGCCTTTGGAAAAAATAAAAATCAAACCAAACCAAAAAAAGTCCCACACATTCAATTTGTGCCTTTCAAGTTTCAAGAGGCTCATACCCACTCGAGGCACCAAAGTTCCTGACAACTCTCCCTCTGTCTTAACTTGTCTTCATGGGCTTCACTGGCAGAAGGGGGGAAAAAACCCAACACACTGGAAGGCTGGATATACTCAGTAAGATTTTATCCAAGCAGCTCAGTCAAACTAATGAAGAAAAATCATTAAAACCCCAAACTTTGAGTTAATACGTTATTATACAAGTGCAATTCAGCTGCTATGCTAATAAAAAGCCTTTCGGGAATGAAAAACAAGACAAACTGCAAAGCACATAATTTATAATTCTGCTGGTATTCTTAAAAACACACACACAACAAAACAAGAAAAAATACTCAACACATATTGTATTTGGCTTCCTAATTATTGTCACTTTTCAATTAGAAGAGACCTCATTCCATTTCTCTCTGTAATTTTCCCCAAGGGAAGTGTTATAAATGTACTAGGCTTTACAAGACAGGCATATTCAGCCTCCAAATGCAAAGTAAGGTCACACTAATTTAATTTTGCATAATTTTTACTCTAGAATACGTTTCAAACTAACAGGTTCAGACATCACATTCAAGCGACACAACCTGCTTTTCTGTGTTTTCTGTCTAGACGCTGCAGCTTTGGGAGCCAGTAACCACGTGTGCAACTCTTTTGCAACTAAGCATTTTTCCCCCAGATTCTCACAATCCTGAAGCTGGATATTTGTGATCAAGTAAAATCGCTTGTCACGTCCCACTCTTTATGCTTGCTACTCCTTCGCCACTTTAAACCCCAAGTGGCCTTGAATAAGGGTTTCACAGTAGATTATAGTGTTCCATCAATAAATGATAGGAGAGCCCCGCGCCTCCCAACGCCTGCAGACTCCGCGACGTGAAGGCTGCAGCCGCTCTCCTGCTCAGAGGGCTTTTTGGAGGAAGGCAGCACATTACCTTGCTGCCTGGCCGCTGAGATGATAAGGCTCTGAAGTGTCTGAAATTCATTAAAATGGAAGCTGGCTGGCAGCTGGCGCTAACCCCGCTGCCCCCACTGAACACCACATTACAGCTAGATAAAAGCAGCTGCAGAAAGGTGCATCTCAGAGCCTCCTTGAGTGCCTGGGAACACAATGCTCAGCACCCATAGGTTTAAAATGTATTAATATTTCTGCAAGGAGGGAGAGCTGTTCGGGTCTGCGGTGATGCTGGGAGCGAGCGCTGAGCCTCTGCACACACACAGTTCACAGCGGCCGTACAGGACATGAGGCTATGATATAGTTTAAATTCAATTTCTTACTTTTTACAGCTTTACTACAGTTCATAAAATGCTTTCTATAAACTTTAGTAATGCTCTTCCTTCCATATAGCATCACTGCTTAGGACAAACGGTCAAAGTATGAAGAGGGAAAAAAAATACACCTGCATTTTGCTGCAATAATTCTGGGTCCAACAGCTATCATTTACACGTGGACAGAACAGCTTTCAGATAGGGTCTCAGCCAAGATGACCTTTGCTTTCAGTCAGGCATAATACACACCTGCAGGTCAAAGCAGTTATCTGCGAGCTTCAATTACGATTTCTATATATATTGGAATTGCATATCGTGTGAGATGTGATGAGAAGAAGAAGTGAAATTACTCAGGACATAATGGCTAAGCTGAACAAATGTAGCTCCACTAGCCACAACTCCTAAGAAAAAAAAGTTTAAAAAAAAAGTACGCTAGCCATCATAAATGCTGTGGTACACTGTGATAAAACCCCGGTCTGTTTTGCTGAGACAAAATTAAAGCAAGCAGAGAATCCCCGCAGAATGCTTTGCTTCTCCTATGTTCACTTTCACTTCCTCTGGGTATTTTTATCATTAAAAACCTCTTAGTTCTGACTTGAAACAGATTGCTGTTCAGTCACAGTTCAAGCACGATGAGTCCAATCACAAGCTCACACAGACTATCAAAAACATGCTCTTAAGGCTGTGGAGAAAAAAATCTTGCTGCTGATTTCATCTTCTGGTGGACACTGGACCAGAGTGAGGCAGCCCAACACCCTGCTTCCAGCCAGGCAGAGGGAGATACCTCCTGAGCAAGCCTCACTGTTGGAAGTTAATGAGCCACCAGTTAATTTTCACCCAGGACAGATGGGACATGCACCTCAGCTGCTGGATGCTTCAGTGACGGTCCCTCAGCACCAAAGTCCCACCATCGCTCACTTCATCGGTATTCTTTGAGAAAATACATCTAAAACTGTGTTTTGAGGTTGCTCCACGTGCTCAACAGAAAGAAGTGCTGGTAAGAGAGGCAAGGCAAAGCCTTCGCTGGGCTTTGGGAGCGTTGGGCACAGCCCCATCGCTATGGGGAAACGTCCAACGTTGCCCCGACATCTGCAACAGCGCAGGTCACAGCAAAGGCACACGTGGGTTTAAAACAAACCCTAACTTCAGTGGTTTCCCTTAATCTAGAAACTGACGTGAATCTGAGTAGCAGAAAAATCTAAAAGGAAGTGAGTAAGAGTGGGGGAGACAAAAAAGTGGCTGGGAACAACACGGACGTTGCTGTTTAAAGTTTCAGAGAACTGTGGAAACAGCATTTCCCCCTGAATCACCCCCCACACGGGTGCTCAGCCCCAGCACGGGTCTCCCATGGGGCAGCAGCAGGATACCCAGTGGCACTGTGCAAAGAGCTAGGGGATGCTTACACAGAGGTGGTGGTGGTGGAGATGAGAAGAGTATCTTGCTTTCTGCCCCCACATCCCTCGTGCCAACTATGAAGCAGCACTTCTGCTCCTGGCCTGGTTCACACGGCTGACTCAGCACCGTGGTTCGACAGATCCCAGCCAAGAGCCCAGGATGATGGGGAACAGGACACCTTGGTGGGGACCATCCCACAGCAGCACCAGCCTCCAGCGCAGCCCCTGGGTATCAGGGACAGTCGAGTCACATCTGGCCCTGAAGCTTATGAAAGTCGCAAATGAACTGCTGCCTACCATCAGCTAAATAGGGTGGCACTGTACTGTCCCACTGCATGTCCCAGCTTCTTCCGTAATTCTTGGGGATTTAGGGGAAATTCAACTGACTGCAATGCTCCATCCTCCATGCACCCCCCACACACCTCAGAAAACAAGGTCTCTATACACAGAGTCTTTCCAGACATAGCAAAATTAACTGGATGAGTTAATGAAAAGTGTTCGCAAATCTGCAGCAAGCACTTTCATCCCTGATTTTCCATTAACACCTCCGATATCCACAGAGCTGCCCTGGCTGCGTGACTCAGAGCAAGATGCAGCAGAGATGTGCACAGCCCTGACTGCAGCTCCCTCTCCTCCCAGTTTTCTCATCTTTTCATCCACCCCCACCCTTGGGCATCTTCTGTTTGAACAGGTTCCTTGTAGCCCTTGATGGCAGTACTCTAGTTACATAAAAAAAGCATGTAAAAGACATAAATAGGGGTACAGCTACTTTTTAACTGAGCATATGCAGAGGAGGCTATTCAAGAGTAATCAGGAAGGTGGTGGGAGAAATGAAGTCCAAATCAGACAGGTACTAGCAAAAATTTGAAGCTTGGAGCTGAAGAGCATCCATGCATCCTTCCTCCCTATCCATGATACCCCAAATTCTGTACTTACAAGCTTTGTGGGATGCCAAGCAGGCATGCTCAAGGATTTTGGTCAAGAATGGTTGGGCCAGAAACCTTAAAGGCTTCTGAACAAGCTTGTACAGCTCCTCAAAGAGCAGAATGGCAAACAAGTCTTGGAATAGGAGCAAAGGTCCCCCTCCTCCAGGATCAAGGCAGCACCTGTCAGCACCCAAAGCCTGCACTGCTTCATCACCATCCTACAGCAAGCCACCTTCTCAGCCGCTGGTCCAGAGGTCCCTGCCTGTTCCTCCACCCATCTGTAGGCTTCAACAGGCAGAAGAAGGATATGACCCAGCATTTTCTCCAACAGACCTAGGCTGCCATCTTTGCATGAAGCTTTTTGCCAATGGGTAGGCAGAGACGCTGCCCTAAACTCAAAGTGAAGGGTCTGACTTTCAGCCGCTCTCAGCACCCACATCTCTGGCTGAAGGCAGTGGCAAGGGCAGGGGCTTGGGCACCAGCAGGCTGCAGAGGAGGAGAGACACCTTATCCATTCTGTCAGCTATTTGACAGCCTGGCCCGCTCCCTTCCCTGGTCTTTGCTGACATTTCAGAGCACCACAGCTTCAGCGGTGCCCAGAGGCACTGGCAAGAACAAGGAGATGCACAAGGACAGTCCTTGCCACGAATAGTTGAGAGCCTACTGCTACATTGCGTGCCTCAATAATTAGGGCACGAAACAAGTCCTAATCACTTTCAGAAAATGAAAGCTGAGGACACCCTGTACCGTCTTGCCTTACACACGCTGACACGCAGTCTTTTGTGAGCAGAGAACCAGAAAGGTCAGGAGCTGACATTACTGAATGGGTCTGTAGCTGGCCTGGACCAAGAGGGGTCTGCCCAGTCCCCGTGCATGCCTACCTGGGCTCGGTTTAGAGCAGGTGTTATCCCTGCCCCAAGAGCTGCAAGTGCACTTTCAGAGAGCAGAGAATAGATGTTATATCACGATTTGGGCACACTTTGGACCAGCATGTGGCTCCCTGGAAGGACTGGAGGGCTAAACTCTGCAGAATCGAGTCCAGCTGAAGGGTGGTTGTTATGCCAGATGCTCATCAAAGCCTCTGTGAAAGGATGTGGGTTAAACAAAGTAGCCAAAAAGGGGACCTCACTTTTTCTACTCAAGGCTAAAGAATGTGAATTTGAGAAGAGCCATCTGAATCTAGTCACCCTTCAGAGCTATGACTTTAACAGGGAATAAACTCACAACTCCTCAACAAGCAGCTGCAGGGGCTCGGACTCTGTAGCATCCCCCAGCAGAGGCAGCAGGACCAGCGTTGGGACCGTGTCTGACCACAGCCCCTCGCCCTCCCCTGTTCATCCACACAGCACGGAGGAAAATACCCTGGCGCAAGCAGCTCTGCCCTGGCCCACCCTTCCCAGCCCCGCCTGGAAAGGGGACATGCCCACTACATTAAACATGACATTTGGACTGCTCTAACTTCAGCAAGAACCAAAGCAGCTCCAGACAACAGCTGGAATCCACGGGTTGCCAGCGAGGGCGCAGCGCTGAACGCTGCTCTGGTTTACAGCGGCCACTTCATCCACCAGATGCCGAGCTCCACTCGCTAAAGAGACCAATGTTCTCCCTCTTGGAGACTGTGGACAAGGAAGAGGAGATGAAAGAACAAAGAACTTCACATGGCAGATTACTCACCCTCTGCCGCTTGCCTCTTAGGTCATCTTAGAAACAATCAGACCAGGCAAAGTCATTACTGCAGTATTTGTGTATTAGCATTTATCTGCTACATTTATCTTCTAAATAACACCTCCATAAAAACACATACAAAGGGCCCATTATATCGTCAACAGTTGTTTACAAAGCAGCAGCACGGGACACACCGGAGATAGATACAGAGCATGATCTTGATATTGCTGCTGCTGGCACTGATCAGCAGCAGCTTGAAGCTGGAGCTGCAGCAGCAACACTGAGGCATCAAAGGGAGCAGGATCAGGCCCGTGACAACAGGCAGGACAGTTGGGAAGAGACAGTTGGATCTGGTCCTGCTTCACGCATCACCAGTAGAGTTAACAGCTAAATTGCATTTCCAGATCCAACACGGTCAGTTCTGATGCACACAGCAGAAATAACACCGTGCGAGCGATGCAGGCTGCGAGCAGGGCAGGAGGGCAGAGGGCAAGCGGGACTCAGAAAAGGAGCTGGTTTGAGAAAAATCATTGCTGGAAAAACAGGTGATGGGGCCCTGAGAAGTCATGTTCATAGTGTCAATCCTTGGGCTGTAACTTCGTGTTTGATATAGTGCATTTCTTCATTTCTCACCCTGGGTAATCAAGCATCACATCCTCTGAGTCACTGGCAAATGATGGACTCATCCTGCACCTCTCACCCCCCCTTTTTTGTTTTAAAGGAAATTACCCCATTTCATGCTTATAGCCACAGAAGTATCAGACTGGTCAGGCCCCAGAAAATTTTTTTAGTCCTCAAAACACAGTAACTGTCCCGATGACACCCCTGGCCTGTTTTTAAAAGGTGACCTTCCCGAGCTAGCATAGCTACAGCGGCAGCTGCGGGGAGGGGGACCTGCATCCGAGGGGCAGAAAGGCAGGATCGCACGGCAGCACTCAGCTTTTACATGGAAATTGCAAACAGGAGAGCTGGAGTCAGCAGCTCTTTCAGCTGGGACACCTCCCGGCTCCGAGCAGGGACCTGTCAACTGGAGACTTGTTTAGAGAAACTCCCAAAGACATTAACCAGCTCCCTCAGACCTAACGAGGTTCTTTGGGACACTCAGACTCTCTGAAATCTCGCATATGCCAACCCCTTCTCTCCCTTTTTGTGCATATTTCTCTCACCATCCGCTTTTCCAGGATTTTGAGATGACATATTTTATGCACAGTAAGCCAGATCCCAGCCTACTGAGATGACTGGAAGGTGTACGTTGCTTTTGAAGTTACTCCCAAGGGTAAAAAAAGCTAAACTGGATTAAAAGAATAAAGTCATTTTGATTTTGCACTTAAAAGATAGGTAAATTTGCTTACTCACTAGAAAACATTGAACAAGACTCCTGTCCCCCACCAAGCTGAGAACACCCGGAGCATCTCCTGCTCCCTGAGAGGAGACACGATGGCAACAGCCCTGGATGGTGTCCGGGGCAGGGGCAAGGGCAGCGTGTCACCCACCCCTTCAACACGAGCATCCAGAGAGGGACACAGGAACAAGAGTTTACCATTTGCAATCATAAATAGCATGAAACAGAAAAAAAAAAAAAAAAAAAAAAGAGTGAAAAATCACAGTACACAATATCCGGATCAAACCTTGCCAGCCGACCCTGAAAGACCAAAGAGGTTTTGTTTGTCAGGGGTATTTCTATAGCTAGTAAAAATAAACACATTAATTAATAAGTATTTTTTTATACCCTGGAAACACTCCTGATCAATATGTGGCTTGCTACCATAGAGGATTTTTTTCCTTCCACTCAGCAGAAACTCATGACAAAGGAAAGCACATCTCATTTATGAACTTAGCTATAAATACTTTTGCTAACTGCCATTTAGGAATTTCATTTCCTGCTTGAGCAAGTCCTGTTGAAAGAGGCAATTACCAAATTTGTTTCTAGTTATAGAAATAGATGTTTGTTGCTGCCCACATCTGTTTCGACAGACAAATTGCCAGTCGCAGACGCTTTGAGGAGAGCAAGTGCTCCATCCAGGGAGGGCTTTGTCACCTCTCCAGAAAGCTAACAGCAATTAAAGGGATTTGGTTTCCCATTCTGACTTTGTTCAAGCCTCATCTCCTGCCGCAATGGAGCTTCCTCGCACCAACGGGGCACCTGCAGCGTCCCAGCCAGCCACAGCCACCCGGTGCATGCCACCGACCGCTGCCGGCAGTGCCACAGCCTGCTCCCTCCTCCTGCTGCCGCCGAGACACTAAGGAATGTGTGTTTCATTAGTCACCAGGCCCGTCAAAACAAGGCAACTTCAACTCTGCAGGTCACGAGGATGCAGTTGTGCACAGAAAGGAAGGCAGCAGCAAAGCATCCTCCTTGTCTGCAAAGCAGGGAGATGGCACAGGCTTTCCTGCTCCGTGCGGGACACCCGCTGCAAACACCCAGCGGTGACGGTGCACAGGTGCAGGGATGGAGGTTTATGGCTATCAGCAGCGTGGACAGTGACTGAACACTGTACACACCGAGTTTTACCAGGTCTCCATCTCTGGTGTCCTCCCTTTCCACTTCTCTCCACCCTGGCTGTCCTCTAGGAAGTTTCCATTTCCACTTATTCCTGGGAAAACTGTTCATCTGCCGATACCCAACAAGCTCTGGTCTAGAGCACGGGCACCCCGAGAGGCACACGGGGACAAGCAGCAATGCCCGTGCATCCCTGCCGTAAGCACAACACCCACCAACTCACACCCAGCGCCGGGCTCAGGGATACGGTGGAGGCACAGAAAAGCCAGGAGACACCATGAGCTGGAGCCAGGGAACCTCTGCTCCTCCGGCATTTGTCCTGTGTGAATCAGCTGCTGGTGTTCGGGAGCAGTGCCAGGGTCCCGCTGTGTCCCCGTCCCAAGGCTGTGATGCTCCAGCTCCCCCGGGGGCTCAGGGACACGTGTCCCCAAGCAGCAGTGCCGCCAGGGCTGCCTCGATGTGCAGCTCGCAGACGGGTGTCGAAACACAGATTGAGCAAGTTGGTCAAAGCCACACAGGTCACGGCAGGGCTGTGACGGGGACGGGGACCGGATTTCCTCAGCCCTGTCCAGGGCCCATCAGCAGGACACCGCTCCCTTCTCTGCCTCTTCTTAAGCACCTTTATCTTCTATATTGTTTCGCAGCTTTTGCTTACAAAAGGAGTGACCTTTCACAAGGTAAGTCACTCCCACAGAACAAGGACAATCTTAAGTTAGACGCAATTATGCATTGCAGAAAAAAATATGCAAAACGTATGCAAATGCCCAGACATGCACACTGCGTTTGGTCACTGCAATATTCCAGTTCAGTTCTTGAACTCATCTGAACATCACCAGATGGGAGCGAATGCATGTGCATACTCACACAGACATCTGAAAAAAAAATAATATATATATACATACACACCACACAGAGAATGGGGGAGGTGACTGAAAATGCCCCAAATCTGACAAAATTAAAGGTAATAAATTTACTCCCACCTCATCAGTAGCAACAGCCTGAGAAAGGTTTTAACTCCTACAGCAGATATGCTGGAAAGTCTGAGTTTTGTTGTAGTGTTCTGCATTTGTAAGTTTTTAAGCACGCACAAAAAGAGAAGCAGTTCTCCCTTGTAAAACCCAGCAGCGTTTGCTCCGCAGAGACCATTTTTAAGGGTAGAACAGGGCTGGGCTCCCCTGCCCTCCCCTCACCCAGCTGCTGTGGGATGAGCCGAGCCTCCCCATCCCCGGGCACATCTGCGTCCCTCCTGCTTGCCCCATTGTCCCCAGCACCCCTGTCCCGTCCCCGTGCACACCCCAGACGGCAGATTGATGACAAGGAGCGGTGGTGGAGAGCCGACCCGCAAGGTCAGCCCCAACAATAGGTTTGGGGGGTGGCTGGAGGGAAGAGGCTGCAGGGGCCAGGAGCCCCCCAGCCCCTCCGCAGAGGTGATTTCTAGCCCGGCTTTTCAAGCTGCCTCCGTGGGCCACCTGCCCGCAGAGATGAGGATGCTCGGCGGCGGGGTCGGTCCCCGGGAGGAGAGCGGCAGCTGTCCTCGCGCTGGGGCGAAGGGCGACTTCTGGATGAGGAAGGGGGAAAGAACACAGAGGGGAGGATTATCCATGGACACAGCTTGTCCCCTTTTCACTGCATTTAACAATAAAGCAGTAGCTATAGCAACGGGGTTAATTAATGCATCCGATTTGCATAACTGAAACTCTGAACCCATTCAAACCTTGCTGATATTTTCATTCTTAACCCTGGCCTGCAAGGCTGTGCTCTTATGGCAAGGGGAACCCAAACAAACACAGGCATCCATATGTATTGCTATCCTTGCAGAGAGCTGCAGGTACACACAGGAGGTGACACAGAAACAAACCCCGCACAAAGCCAGTCCTCAGCTGCGGCTGCTGCAGCGTGACCTGCCGGTGAGGCTCCAAGAGCCATTTGCTCCACATACCTTTATTCCCTCCGAAAGCATTAGCATTTGCAAATAAGCACGCGGAAAAGAATAGAAAAAATAGGGGTTGAAGCACTCTTCAAAAAAATAAAATGGGGGGAAAAGTGATTTTTCAGAGATGGAGGGAGTAAAGCACATTCCAAGACAGAGGGGGTAAGGAGATAGGCAACGTAAAGGTTTCAGACTATCGTATAACCAGAGGGGGAAATGTCTTCTCACCACAAACATGCATCTGCATGATGTCTAGACAGTCATAAAAAGGGCAATTAAAGTACTGCAGGCTGCAGTAAGCTAATGTCTCCTCTCCCAGTCTAAACAGTTGAAACATACTGTACTAACTTTGGAAAAAAAATAATATAGGATAGAAAAAGAAAGGCAAGTTTGTAAGGAAAAATGTTTTGAAATTCAGTTTAAAATAAGCCAGTAAATTAATTCAACCTTGTCAAATCTTTGCCTTATAACATATCAAATATTCCGCCTGCGTCCTGTCTAGACTGTGATAACAAAGGGCATTTAAAGCCCTGCAAGATGCGCTGACAGAGTAGCCATTTAAAGATGCAGTATTGCTTTCTCCATCTAAACCGATTTGTCGGATGGAGTTAAAACGAAAATGATAAGTAATCACTCTGGTTCACAACCATTTCAAAAGAAAAAAAACCACAAAAACCCCACAGCTCATAGATATAAATCCCACTAAAATCATTTCAATGTATCATTCCAGTGGGATTTGTTCAGCTTTTTTTTGGCATTTGCTTATTTTTTTTATGTTGTTAATCTGAGACATCACTAGCTTTCTGCAGCACATACATGCACTTCTAAACAGGAGTGTATTAAGTTTGAAAAAGCCAGCTCCAAGGATTAATTGATTTATTGATACAAAACGGTGACTTGTGGAAAGACACCACTATAGTTCCAAGAGTTAACATTGAAAATATTTTTTTTATTTACATAAAAGCAAAGGAATAAACTGTATCTCACATGAGAGAAACTGGCCCATCTCCATCACTGATACAGCTCAGCCTGGGCAGCCACTGTCCTCAGGAGAGCAAGAGAGAAAGGAAAGTTAAAGCAAACTATATAGGTGTGCACAGCATGGTTTTTTTACTGAGAAAGGACAGTTTTCTGCGAAAAGCACGAGCATATATAATCTCAGCTAACACAATAAGCATTCTCCTCCCTTCCTGAGCTTTATCAGCTGTTGGAGAACCGAAATCCCAAAAAGCACAAGCGTCCCATGGGCCTACAGCTACCCTACAGGCAGCAACTTTTAACAAAGTGCAAGACTGACTTTTAAAGACTTATTTTATTGTGACATGGCAGGAGCAGAAGCCCCCGGTGAGGGAGGGGCCGAGGTGTGCCCAGCCCCAGGCCCAACCTCACCTATGGCTGTTATCTACAGGAGGGGCACGGTGGGGCCAGTCACCCCCGCAAGTTCAAATCCGGGTTGACTGCAGATCTTCTCTGCTCCTCACCCTATAGCATCCCACCACCACCTCATTTGCACCTCCCGCTTCTCTCCCCACCCTTGTTTCTTAATTATTATTTCAATAGGACTGTTTCCAACTTCACTGCTCATTCCACAATAGCCCAAGGGCTACAACTGTTCATTAGACAGAATTTCTGCTTTAATTGCACTGACACAGATGTGTAGGTTATCTGGAAGAAATTACTAAAATGAGCAGTAAAGAATGGGGTTGGATGCTTTTTTTCCCTTATGGAGAGTTTAATTTAACGTTATTTCCCCCCATACCCTGCACAAGCAGCGTTATTCAGTGCTCTGAGGGTTCGCAGATGAATTAACCCCAAATTGTTCCCACTGCCATGGTGCATATAGGTGGGCTTTGCTCCCAGCGCTGCACTGGGATTTCTATAGGGACAAAACCCACAGGTTCACCTCTGGGGGCTGCAGACACGGTGCTGGAGGGGCCCGACCCCCACCAACCCGCCGGGCTCTGCAGATGCACGGAGCAGGGCTCCACCACAGCCCCACCGTCCCGGGGGAAGACCGGGCGGCTGACCCCCTGCCCAGCTGACACGTGTCCCTCGCCACTGGCAGGATGGCCCACGTCCCCCACCATGTCCTCTGGACAGCGTAAGTCAGGGACACTCACCCAGAGTGGAAGAGACCAAGACCACGGACAAAGCTGTAGGAAAGAAGTTTAAGCTGTTGAACTGCCTTGACCGGGCTGTAACCCGCAGGTTTTGCCGCAAGGATAAAGCAAGGTCCCTGATGGATGCTCAGCCGCTGTCACACTGCGCAGTGCCTTGATGGATGCAGCTGCACGGCAGCGTCGTCACAGCTTTCAGCAACTCCAGAATTGTGACCCCTTGGCAAGACATGGAAGCACCAAGCCCCGGCGGGGCAGGAGGCAATGCCACCGCTGCCACGGCTTGTGCCTGTCCCCGCACCAGCGCTCCAGGTGGCAGGGCTGGGCTGGGAATCAGGCTCCCTTGGTCCCCCCTCACCCTCTGCAAACAGGTAAATCACCAGACATAGAAAAATATCATCGCTTCTGCCCAACAGCGTCCAGGCTTCGAACCCACCACAGCTGTGCAGCTGTCAAATCAGCCACGGAGTTTACACCAACTTCCTCTACAATTCATGTTGGTGAGAGCCAGACACATAATAGCCTTGGATTCACGGAGAAAGAGCTGCCAGTGTTATTTCTATTTAAAACCTCTGTCTGAGCTTCATACACTCATTCTTCACACATAATACACATGCACATACACACAAGATGCAGGAGCGAGCCAGATCCAGCAGCATTTCACTTCACCAAGAGTGCTGCCTAACAGAGATTTCAGGGTTTGGCTCACTGTTATTATTTAATAGATTTTAATTCAATAATAAAAAGTATGAACCTGCCAATTTTTTGTTATGTCTTCTTGGCAGGGAAAAAAAAAAAAAAGAAGAAAAAGAAGAAACCGTGCAAAAAACTTGCTACCAACTTATTTATCCAACTGTTCGCTCCCCCTTACCTCCCACCCCCCAGGCAAGGGGCTGCTCTCCCATCAGCAGCACACACCCACCCTCCAGCCCAGGTGAGGACTGAAGCTGCGGGATCACTCAGCCAGCCAGGGTAGGCTGGGGCTGGGTGAGCAAGCCAATGCACATCAAAGGCTCAGGTCCCACCTCTGAATATGTCTAAAAGCCATTAAAAACGTCTCTTTCAGCAAAACTCACCTTTCATTTCAAGGGGAGGGAAAAATACATCACAAATGCTTCATAGCAAAAAAAGTCTGCACTAAGAAAAAAACCCACTTTGTTGCTAGGGGACTTACTTGCTCTGTATCTGCTGAAAACCTTTAAAATTCCACCATTATATTTTAACAAAACCCTGAGACTGAAGCATTTCACGTGCTAAAATTCTAGAGACAGAGCACATCAGTTCCATCCTTCATTTGTAAGTACTCTGCTCAGGCCTGACTTCGTTCTGTATCTTGGTCCTCGATGCTTTCTGGCAGTTTGCTCCAGACTTACTGGCAAGGGCTAAAAGGTTTCTATTTAGCTGGTGTCAGCTGAGCATCTGTGCCTGCAAGAACTGGAGTGGGGGTGATCCCGACTGCATTTCAAAAGCACATTTTGTTTTGGGAGCTACCACAATAATTTTAAATGTAAGCGTGTCTGGGTAAGGGGGTGACTCCCTCTGGAGGGGTCCCCGCTGCCATCCCACACAGAGCACTTGATTCCAGGAAGAATTCCTGACCAGCGAAGGGAAAAGGAGCTGGGAACGCTCCCTAACCTGTGACCCCGCTAACAAAAGGCAGGGAGAGCGTCTAGACCTCCAGTCTGACGGCAAGTGAAGGCGAGCATTGTGCTGCTGGCGCACAGAGGCTGCCTCAGACAAGGCGAGCACACACGCCGCGGGACGGAGCGGCGATGCAAACCCCAGCTGCAGCCATCGCCCCAAAACGCACCACGGTATCGAGGGAGGGAGGCCGTGGGGTTTAGCAGTGGCTTCCAGGGCAGCCAGGTCCCAGCACAGCTGGACCCAGTGCAGATGAAGGAGCTGGTTGGATTTCCAGCACCACTGGCCCCAGGTTTCCCTTTGCCTCTGTGTATTTCACCCATACCACCTTCACACTCCCAAATGCAACTATCCCAGGTTCCAGCTCTGTGCAGATCACCAACAGGAGAGAGAAAAAAAAAAAAAAAAGAAAAAAAGAAAAAAAGAAAAAAGTTTCCTTCCATGAAGCCTTTATTTTCTGCTTTCCCTGTCTGTCTCGGTTGAAAGGGGACAAACCAAGATGTTCCCTTTCCACCAAGCCTAGACATCAACTCAACATTCAGAAAAGCTGAAGTCGAGACCCAGCTCTGCCATGTATTTCTTGTGTGACCCCGGACAGGCTTCTTGGCATTGCAGGTCCCCGCATATAAAAATGCAAATACCCTAGATAAATGCTAGAGCTAATGCAGGTTACCTGCCAGGGAACTGCACCAACAGAAAACAAAAGACCTATTAAAAGCCCTCCTTCATCTCTGCCAGAAAGGAAACACTATTACCCAGCACTTAAAGATGCATTAGTGAGAGAGCAGCCGGGGGTTTAAGGACACCCCGGCAGCGCAGCGAGGGGAAGCACTCCCGGCCAGCCACCCCTGTGCACCCCCAGCCTGGGGGTCTCTGCAGGGTGCTCCCACACCCCAGCTGGGCCCTTGACCGAGCTCTGGTCACGCTGCTGTGGGGAGCAGGAGCAGCACTGGCCCTGAGTGCTGCTGGCACACTGCAGGGCTGGTCCCCTCCGAAACGCACCGTCACCAACCTGCGCATCAGAACTTCTGACAAAACTGACATGAAGCAATTAGTTTCGCTCATCCTGAAGGAAAGATCACCTCTTAGAAACTGTGTTTTCTGCCAGAAGACACATTCCGTGTCAGCTGTACGGACACTCAACCCAGGGGGTCCCACATGTGCAGAGGTGGTGACACCACCCCGGGCACTGGCAGCACCCACTGCCCACGAGCACTGCTCCACGGGACCTGCAACCTGGGTGCACCCAGCAGCACCCACTGCCCACGAGCACTGCTCCGCGGGACCTGCAACCCGGGTGCACCCAGCAGCACCCCCACCGGCTGCAGGGGTCTGCTCCCAGGCTGGACCTTCAGGGCTCACAGCCCGACCCCCAGCAGCTGAGGTAGGTTATGTAGCCGTTAAAAGTCGACCCTTCTTCTGATGGGAGGTGAAATATTAACAGCTGAAGTTTTATTACCCTGGCAGTCACCTGATGCCAATCCTTCAGCAGAACACCCCGCCACATCCATACAGAGAGGAAAGGCAAGGAGAGGGAGTTTCTTCTCCCCCTGTCTCCATCTCTTCCTACCCCACTTCCAAACCATCATCCCTCCTGCAGCAGCTCCTTCCCCTGTGCTCCAGGTCCCCGGGGCTACCCAAGCTCTGGCCCTGCAGAGCCAGGACCTGCAGCAGGACCCCGCGCAGTGGCACCAGGGCGAGATGCCACCACACACCTGCAGTCCCCGCAGGGTCCAGCCCAAATTTCCACACAGCTCATCACCTGCCCTGGCAGCAGCTCATCTTCTGACAACTGTGCGTGATTTATTTCTGGTACACATGCACAGGGAGACTGACAGATCCTACACTGGGATTTTATCAGCAGTATGCAGCTATGGAAACAAACCCATTTAGATTAATAGAACAAAATGCCCAAACCCACAACAATAAAATAAAGAACGATGCATATGTGCATTTTCACAGGGGAGCCTTGCAGCGAATACAGACTGCGACCCAGCTTCTGGGAAACAGGGGAGGTCTGTGTGTCCACTTGGTCAGAATTCACCCAGACCTCTAAGAAATCAGTAGATGTTGCATTTTCATCTAGTTACATATTTTGCCTTGTGAATTTTGTTTTGTGCAAACCCTCCACCTTCCCCCTTTGATTTTAAAGAGTCCAAGGACTGCTTCTCCCTAAATCAGATGAGTAGCTCCTTGGTGAGGGCATCTCCTCTTTACCCTGCGCACCCATTCCCAGTCACCCTCTGTAAGAAGCAGGAGAGCCGACACCAGACCCAAAGCTGCTGCACCCCTTTAGCTCCCCACGGGAAGGACGGCAGCACCCGCCCGTGCCCCAGCACAGCTCTGGGCAGAGGCTGCGGCTCAGCAGCCTGATCCCCTCTCAGCAGGCGAGAGACATCCACAACCCCTTCACAGAAATTCAAGAATCTAGCACCCACACCGGAGACATCCAGGAGATACCAGAAGAGGGTGGAACAGTTTAAAAACCCAAGGAAAAAAAAAAAAAAAGAAAGCTAAACCTCCCTTGGGCCAGTCTGGGGTGATGCTCCTTGCCCAGTGTTTCTGTTTTAACCCCTCGTGTGCGGGGCTTTAGCCCAGGCAGCAGGGGGATGGGCACGGGCAGCTCTCCCCCAGGGTCCCAGCTGCAGCCCAGGGCGCTCCGGGAGGATGCTGGCAGTGGCGGGGGCGATGTCTGGCGATACTGGCCCAGGCTGTAGCGGCAGATTTTTCAAAGGCGAGGCGAGAAGCCATCTGACAGAGGCAGCCGTGTCTGGCAGACTATGGCTTTCAGAAGCCTGGGGAGACTTTCTGGGCATGCACTGATGTCTGCAAACACAGCTCCTTGCTGGGCACGCACTTGAGCTAGCAGCAAGATGGCTAAAGTGTTTTACACTGTACTCCAAATAGTATCCATCTAGTAAGATTAGAAACCCCCAAAGAGTACAAGAGTGTGGCAAAGAAGCAACCAACTGGAGACTGCAGGGAACAACTCTACAACAACAAAAAATTATTATTTAATTTTCTGTTATTTATATTCTAAGAAAACCGCACGTTTTCACTTGCATCTTTGCCTCCCTCCCTGAGGCACAAACATGCACACAAAATGGGACAGGGATCCAGGGAAAGCAGAAAGAGCAGCACAGCTAGAACACATCCCTGCTCACACGCTTTCCTGAATCACAGGGAAAAAAAAAACGGGTGCAAGTTTTACAACAGTCGAGCAACAGCAAACACCTTTTGTTAGTGAGAACACCCCGAGCTACGCTGTGACACTGCAGCTCCCTCCGCCCACCTGGTTTATCTGCTGAAATCTGTCCTTTAAGGCATTAACATAAAATAAATATAAATAAATCATTGACTGCTGCAGGACAGTTTCCCCATGGCCTGGCACAAGCGTCCCAGCACTGGGGCTGCCTCTCCAGCCTCGGGCTCCTGCTGTTCCCCTGCCTGATGTTTGCACCACGACAATGCTGCTGGTGGGACTGGTGGTGTCTTGGAGCTTTTTTGCATAAGCAAGAACTATTTTGCTGTGCAACCCAATTGTGCCATCAGGCTCATAATAAAGCGACTGCAATAATTCTTTTTTTGTTTTAGTTTAGATTATGACTTTTACTAAAAGATGCTTGATAAAGCCTAATGAATGACTTGTAGGTTATCATAAGCACCTTAAAGATCTGAGCGCAAGGTTATAAACTCTATTGACTTCCCAGGCTCTATAACAATTGATTAGCCATCTCCTACAATGGTTTATTCAGCACTTGTTAACACTTTATTTAGTCAATTCTTCCCTGGCAGGCTTAGGACACCACATTTGAGCAAAGACACCTTATTTTTGAGGTACTCTCATAAACTCAATTCTAAATTAAGCCAGAGACCCATAAATGTTTAGACAATGTCTTTTTAAACCAGCAAAGGCTCTTTTGCAAACAGGTTCAGCTCTAATCCAGCAGCCTGGCTCAACAGGGCTCCCAATGCCCAGTTTTGTCCATCCTGAACACGGGCAGCTCCTGCCACGCTCAACAGCAGTCTGATACGCCAAGACTTTAAAATCTTCAGATTATCAAACTACTTTCACAAAACACAGTGAAAGTTTTTTTCCTCAATGTAACACTGCTCATTAGTTTGCCAGAGGAACAGCAAATGGAAGAGCACTTGGGCTTAAAAATACATTCAGCCTTTATAGATATTTCTCCATTGAGCAGCAGAAGAAAAAATCCCATCCAGGATTACCAAAGTGCAGTCCACTACTGGGAGACAAAAAATCTTGAGCTTGCAAAATCAGCCTCTAACAACACCGCTGCAACCCCCTCTGCACCCCAACAGCAGGTACCTGCTGCTCTCAGGGCAAGGCAACGTACCACCTGTTCCGTCAAGCGAGCAACCGGGGTGTTTACAGTACAGCCGCTGCAATCATGCAATCAGCCTTCACAATTAGATCTTGGCAACTCTTGAAATACTTCACTTACCCAGTTTACCTGGAAAGGTGCGACCTAAACATTCAGTGCCTGGAGACATTTGAAAGAAAAACAGAAAGCATCCGTCAGTGATGGGAGTCACCTCCGACCAGCAGCAACACACACCCCAGCTCCCCTCTCGGGGACTCATTCTTGACGAACTCCCCTGTAGCCAACCATGGTTGACACCTCCACCCAAGCCTCCTGCCTCCGCAGCAGACAGAAGTACCAAAAGCACTACAAGCCATGCTCATCACTCCCAGTAACGATCCCACATACTTCTCCCACACCAGATGTCACAGCGCAAGGTCCCGTTCCTCTCCAGCCATGCCACGGCACAGGCTTCCCCCGGACCGCCCTCCTCCAGCAGTCACGGCCAACTCGCCCAGTGGCATGCTCAAAACTTAAGAAGGTCTGCAAAGATTTTGGGATCGCTCAGCCTGCCCTGGACCTCCCCACCACATCCAACAGCACCCACTGCTTGGCCACGGTCCCGGGTGCCAGTGGGCTATTTGTCCTGTGTGTCCCCTTGGCAAACACTCGTAGCCAAGCCCCTCGTGAGCCACGGAGAAAGCTCAGGGTCTCCTGACACCCCACCCTCAGCAGCGGGGGGGAAGCTGTGGGGTGCTGAAGAGGAAGACCCACAGCAATGTCTTGCACAAAACCCCAGCGGCAATGCCCAGCAGAGGCATTTTAAAGTGAGCAACAAAGCAGCAAAAAGTTAGGAATAAAGGAAAACTCAGGTCTTCTCTCTCGCCTGTCAGGGAGCAGTGCATTACCATCTGTAAAACCGACGGGATGACAAGACGTGGATCCTTCCTGGGATGACA
>NW_010108591.1:13394-13920 GCF_000699245.1 Pterocles gutturalis | reverse complement strand
ACACAACCTCGGTGCCAGACGAGGCTGGGAGCCACCACGGGCTGGGCGAGCGCTCGGCAGCCCCGCAGGGGATTTCACCAGAGCAAACCTGCGTACGGAACTTTTTTATGGGGCCCATAAGAACTGTCTGTCACTGATAATGGATAATTGGTACTAATTAGCACCTGCCACAGTCTGATGCCAAAGGAGTCCTACCGGCCTATAAAAGTGCCCTTTAACCCGAGAGCAAAGGAGGCTCCCGGCCGCAGACACACCGAGCCAGGGCTGCCGCACCCCGGGGCTCGCTCAGCGCCCGCTCCCCACGCTGCTCCCACCACCGCAGCTGCGGGTACGAGCGCAGGAGAGCCGGCTGAGAGGTTCCAGAGATTATATTAACGCATCTCTCCTCCCAAATAGAGCTTCAAAAAGTTACTTTCCATGCACCTGAGAGGACAGAGCTATGCAGCTTTTTTACCCCAGGAAAAGACGAAGGGTCATGGAGTCGGTGTAAATTGCTGCAGCAGCAAAATGACTCGGGATGTGCAGG
>NW_010108591.1:2511-13373 GCF_000699245.1 Pterocles gutturalis | reverse complement strand
CTGAGTTCAGGAGCACTGCAAATCAACACTCTGCGCGCAGGAGCCGTTAAGAAGCGACCGTGCAGATGTGTGGGACCCCCGCCCGTCACGATGTCTCACCCAGGATGTTTTGACAATGGCCTGGGACATGTGGGAGAAGCGAGCCTGAAGCCTCTGAAGTCATGCAGGATTTCAGGATGCTGTTTCTCGCCTCTCTCCAGGCTCGCCTGGCTCTCACATGCTCACATTTGGCCTCTTGCTTTAGCCACGCATTTTGCAATGTTTTAAATGCAAATGGGTTTGGACTCAAAGTCAGTGCTTTAAACTTGACCAGAACCACCCTCAGCTCTCCTCCCTTCCTCCACATACACTTTTTTTTTTTTTTTTTTAAATGCAATCATCAGCAGGGAATAGATACAGGAGCGGCTGAGCAGTCGGCACATATTCCCTGTGGATCAGTGCCCGGAGCCCTTCTGCAGCCACCGTCGTGCCAGACGACTCCATGGGAAGGGTGGCTCACACTGTCTGCCTACCAGCAGCAGCCGCAGCAAGGAACCAGTAATTATACTGGCTGGACCAACACCTGCTGGTGGTTTTGTCTTACACTGTTTGTGCAACCAAACAGGCTGCCAACAAAACAAAGATGTACTTAGTCTAAACAGGTGAAAACATGAAACAGGGAATGGAGCTGCCGTGTTTGTCCCACGACACCTGTGTGCAACACATACTGGAAAATTATTTTTTATTTATTTTGCAAGAATGCTCCAAAAGCAGGTAAAAGCATTGCATGCACTGAAAAGACAAGTCTTTGCCATGGGAGGAGGGAAGAGGACTCTCCTGGATCCAGCCTCACACTGTGGTGCAGGGCACCCAGATGCTCTTTGCTGGGCTGCAACACCAGCAACAGCACCAGAAAAGCCTGGCTTGCCAGGAGAGTCCCGCTAAACCCGGTGTCCCATGCAGGGGCTCCACTCCAGGGTCCACACGGGCAGGGGACCGGACCCTCCACATGTTGTTTCTCACCCACGGAGCCGAAACTCAGCAGTGAGGTGGAAAGAAGGAGCGAATACCCCCAAGGACCAAGGGCAAAGACCCCAAAGGAGCCCTTGGGCCAGCCTCAGCCTTCGCTGCCTTTCTGCAAGGCAGGAAAGCCACGATCAGCTCCTACTGCACCAAGGCACACCCTTGATGCTCTCCCCCATCGGCAGATGGGATTTATTGTCGATGATTCGCCCTGGAATAAAAACACCAGCCCCACCTCTCGCAGCATATTTACTGAGAGCCACAAACTGTATCCCAGCAACATCTGGAATTTATCCCTTCCCTCTGAAAAAAAAATATAAATCATGCCCTATTCTTTTTGAGAAAGCAAAGTGATTATATAGAATTATAATGCTGGAAGAAGATAGAGAAGAGCAGAAATTTTCTTTGAAATGCTGTTTGGACAATTAAAAAGGGATAGTTTAAAAGAAACAGCAAATCCTATCTCAGCTTCTTCTGCCCTGTCTCAGTGCCAAGCCTTCCTCTCATGTATTGGCTAAGACACTCTTCGAAAAGCAAGAGTTTTCATCCTTGCAAGACCTTCGGTTAAGCTAGAAGGAAAACTCCCTCTAACTGGTTGAAGATACACCAAATTAAAAAAAAAAAAAATTCTTCCAACTCCTGACAGCAAGATTCGGAGGAGCTTTGTTTTCTATGGAGAAAAGCTACTTGAGGACTACCTTTCCAAAAGAGCATGGGTCAATCTTTGCCCAGGAGAGCCAATGCTCCGTCTCTCCAGACAGAACAGAAAGGCTTTAAATATAGAAGCCGGAAAGACTCTCTGGATTAACATGAGGATGCAAGGTCAAAATGCAATATCCTCCATTTCTGCAGGCTCCCAATCCCAAAATGACTGGGTGGCAGCCCCCCAGCATCACCTGGCCCCAGCCTACACAAGCCTTCGTTCAGAGGGAAACCCTCCCCAGCCTTCACTGTGCAGGGAAGCAAAGCAGTCGGTCTCCTGCCAAGCCCGCAGAAGTGCCTCCAGCTACTAAATTACCCAGCAACTTAAACTAACTGCATTGATCAGGCTGGAAAACAAAGCTGCAGCTCTTGGCATGTGCACAGTTAGGAGGGTACAGCTGCAAGAGTTTTGCATTTTTCACTCGCCAGTAGTTAAACCATAGAGCGAGACACCCCTTCCCCTGCCCAGCCCTGACATGGGGCGGCTGCGTGCTGCAGGGAGAGCCCGAAGGGCAATGCTCCAGACACCTTTCAAAGCAGAGCCTCAACAAATGACAGGGAGTCCGACTTCGCAAACGAGGGCAAGGCTGTTCCCAGAGCAAGTCCCATTACTCAGGCTCCTCAACCCCCATCTCCTCGGCTGCACGTGGACTGGATGCAGGATTTCATAAGGACATTAAACTCAGAAGCCGTAAAATCACGATGCAAAAAAACAATTATACCTATTTTCGTAACAGCCAATTTAAGCTTGTATTTAGGTCCCCTCACATACCCCTACGTTACATAAAGCATTTCTTCCACTTGAAGTGTAGCTTTCTAAAGGCCATTTTGCTTAATTTAATAGATGCTTAATGTGGGTCTGCAAATCTCTAGAAGCGTAACCAAGGAAGACACATGGCTGCAAGACACAGCAAGATCCCTTCCTGAGGAAACAGAAAGAACACGAGAGGATGAAAAGCATCTCCAAACCCACGAACCTACTCCAAGTGGAGTGCACTCGTGGTCTGAAGAGCAGCAAAACCCCACAGCAAGTCAAAAGAGAAATTCCTGAACATCTGCAGGCGGCTGTTAACCCACTCGAGACCAGCCAGCGCTCTGCAGGCTGCAGGGCAGGACAGATCCTTCCTGCGCTGCACAGCCAAATTAGCTGAACTGAGCCCACCCAGGCATGCGCCCCTCAGATTTGAAAGAACTACTTTCTGAACTTAAATTAAACAAATGCAGTCATCTTTTTTTTTATTTTATTTTAAAGCTCTACTAATAAAAAGCTCATAGTGAATCTATTAAATTGAGGCTGTCCGTTACATTTATTGTTCCTTACAGTTCAGGCCTGGATGGCAAGTCAACGGATGTTGAAAATGAAAACCCAGGAGAATGATGAGGACTAAAAGCTATCAATAAAACACAATATGTTTGTACCCTGTAGTTTGCTCTGCATCTCACTCAGGGCACATGGGACCCCTGTTCTGCCCCCCCACCCCTTATTCCTGAGCCCATCTCTGGCACATCAGTTGACAGCACAGCCATTACCTGCATTCACAGCAAAGGCGGAAAAAGGTGCTGTTTGTATATATTGCTATGACTAAGTCACACTAGAGAAATACAAAAGTTCATTGCATTACACACCAGTGATCAGTACCATTAAGTGTTACACACCTCGGGTGTGTGTGTCTGAGCACGCTGGAGATGGAGACACCGAACTTGAAAACGCATCTTCCAATTCAAGTGAAGTCCCATTACAGTAATATAAGTGTAACAATAAAAGTGAGATTCCTGTTTATTATACAGGAAATTATTGCAATTTAAGATAATTTTACTCCAAACTGTGTGAAGCAAGTGTCCATCAATCACATTGTTCCTTAAGTGTCCTAAAGGCAGCGCCTAACAGGCCAAGGTACTTTCAGGGCTCAGTGCTGAAGAGCCTAATCTATATATGCTGGACTGTTATTGAAGCCAGGACACCACCCTTGGTAAGGTGGAATAACGGTGTAAAGAAAGAAAATAAACCCCGGGAAGAGCAGGATCTGCTGCTTGAGGAAAGCAACCGAAACATCCGCCTCCTGCAAAGCCAAGCCCTGGCAGCCCAGGGGACACTGATGCTCCCCAACTCTTGAGGAACCACGTCTCATAGCACTGATACCTGTGAAGAGCACAAGGAAATCCATCGAGGTTTCAAAACCAGAGCACACACTAAGAACAAGTCCAGCCCTGGGTCACTGAAGCTACTGACGGGTGGGTTTCATCCCTGTGGCTCTAACAACCGGACGATACCCCGAGCACCGTGGGAAACACAGCGTGGGAGGCTCGGGGCACAGCTTCACTTTGGGGGGATTTTTTGTTTTTGTTAGAAATAACAATATTTATCGTAGTATTAAACAGAAACCACTAAGGGGAGAATTCCCAAGCTCGCTCAGAACAGAGCCCAGCCCGCAGCAGACCCCGCCGGCGAACGGCTCTTGTCCATGGCAGCCGAAGCCACGGAGGCACTGAAGATGGATGGAGGAGGCCATGAGCAGATTCATGAGGACTGTTGTAGGGATATGGGCTTGGAAATGTTAGCCTTAACGCTCAGCGGTTAGACATCTCTTGGGAACCCATCCAAATGGCACTGCTTCCTTCCCACTTGCCCCGCAGGTAAATCTAGCATGTGGCTTACACAATCTGTTGACTTAAATAAAGCAAGGGCAGAAGAAAGCTGTTCAGACATCAGGAGAGGCTCATCAGTCCTTTGGGCGAAAGTCTGGGTCACTTCCCCATCCGCAGCACACTCGGTGTGTCGGCCAGAGCCCCGTCTCCCTCTGCGAGAGCACATGCAGCGAGGGTGCAGCAGAAGTGGTCACAGCAGCCAAAATGTCAGTAAAAGGACAACAACGACATGGTGCCAAATTCTTCCATATTTTTGGCCAGCACCAATGCTTAAATTCAATTTACAGAAATTTGAGTCCATGAGCTCTGTGCTCCAGTCAAGTCCTTTAGACATCAAACGCAGCTGAGCAGTGACAGCATGAGTCTCCCGGGGCTCGGGGAGAGGGGGCCACAGCCACGGCCAAACCTCTCGGCACCGGTCCACCTGTGCCTCCTGCTTGCCTCCAGAGTAACACTCATCCATCCTGCGGACGTGGGATGTTTCTAAAGCACTGTGAGGCCATCATATGCTCTGCAAGTGCAAGATCCTGTTGGATCCTGCTGGACCCACTTATCTCAGGTGCAAACCCCAGCTGCGGGGCGCAAGGCTGAAGAGCCGGCAGGCACTGGCAGTAAGCAGTCAGGGGCAACCCCACCAGCTGCCCTCATCCATACGGCCCAGGAGTGCGTCTTCCCCCTGCTATTTTCTATCGCTAGTGTCAAACTGTCTCCTTCCTACCTTCAACTTGGGCACCCAAGCGCAGCCCCGGGCCCCGGTTCCCCCACTCACGAGCACGGCAGCACAAACTGCCTCCAAAGCAAAAGACTAAACTCTGAACAAAGCAATTCTGATGCGGCTGCAGCCAGGGTGGCTTTTGTTTGTGGAGTTACAAAGGGGGAAAATTAATTCTCTCAATTAATGAAATGAGACAAAAGTGGAGGAAGGCTACCTCGTAAGATGCAATGCGGCTGCAGCCAGGGTGGCTTTTGTTTGTGGAGTTACAAAGGGGGAAAATTAATTCTCTCAATTATAAGACAAAAGTGGAGGAAGGCTACCTCTTAAGATGCAGGTCGTGTTCCCCCTGAGACTTTAAAGCACTGAAGATGCATTTGGAAGGAAATCAACTCAGCCGACCACCACTGTCTCTACTAAGATGTTGCACAGCCATTCTGCCTGGTGTGCAAATGAGAAACCTTACCACTGACCATCAACGGCGAGTTAAGCGCTAGGCCAATTTCGGCACGTAAAGCATATAGTGACTGCGGTGTGCAACAGCAAAGAGCTGGACTTTGCTACTACAAATACTCGTAGTGCAAGTTAAGGACTAAGTCTCAATGGAATTTAGAGGAGACTACCACAGCAGTTATGATGGTGAGTTCCTCAGGAGGCAAGCTAGACACTCAATCCATCTCTCCTATCAGACCTACGTTAACATTTAAACAGGACCTACTGTCATGATCTTTAGCAATAAGCAGATGTGGGTTTGAGTAATGGTTAGTGTTACTTAACCGGTTATATTCACTAATGTAATTGACACCTATTCCATCATCCTTAATACACCCACTTCTTTCTCCGATACCATAAATAGATTAGAAAAGTTTCTGCAGATGGCCATGACCCCATTTGTTTGTGCACTTAGCCATGTATGAATCACTCTTGGCTTGTAGCAGCACTCTGGAATTACTGAAAGATAACTAGTCGGCACAGACACCAATAAATGAATCATGCTTTCCACAAGACCAAACCTTTGGGCTTTCACAGACTCCAATTACAAAGTAAGAAGAAAAGAACAAAGAAATTACTCAGTCTATTTGCACAAAGTCATGCAGAGTTGATTCATAGTTTTACAGAATTATTACTGACAATCATTTGTAGGGGGTTAGAGTAACAAACCAGCTACTTAACATATTGGACAGAATGAAGAGATGGAAAAAAATCCCCAAACCACATCCTGCATATATTCTTGAAAAGTAGTATTGATTTTTGTGTAAGTACCTCTTTTCATTCTTGGTATGCTCCAAGCCTGGGGGTTAATCAGCTTTCATTCTCCAAGGCTAAATTCTGCTTTGCTGGGTTTCTTGGGCCAAGTTTGCAAATGTGGGAAATGCTGCTGCACCTGCTGAAGTGCACACACCTCACGCCAGCACACCATCACAGGCACAATTCCTCAGCACTGCGGGCACGAGCACGGTCTCACGAACGGAGAAGAAAACTGCCACATGCAAATGCACTTGCCTTTCTAAACGCACGTTTCTGAATGCATACTGCAAGTGAAAAATTAGCTGGTCTGAGGCATTTTAGTAAAGATATGTGCGAGACTGAATACACGGAACACAGATGTGTGAACCATTCGAAAGCACTGGGGACGTCCACCAACACTGACAGCTTGCGAGGTGAGTTTCAGGAGATGTGCAAGGTATCTTTATGTAACGCCACAGCCTGTGACAACACCAACATACACCACACACCCTCTTCTAGATGGAGCACAAGCCTAGTCTTGCGTCAATGAGAAACTGGAAGTCTGACTACCTGGAGGAAAAAAGGGGATACAGTATCGATTATGACCGTAGCAATGCTACCTTGCTGTATGCAGTGAAAAAGCAGGGTTAAGTTCAAAAAGTCTAAGGCTGATGGTAGACTCAGTGCCAACCTGAGCCTGCAATATGCACCAGTGCGCTGGCTGCAGCATCTCCAAGCGCAACGGCTGGATTTACAGGTCTCAGGACCACGCAGCCTCACATGCTCCAGGTCAGCATCCTGTACCACAGAGATCTGCAGGATAACGAGGATGACATCCACCTGAACAAAGTCACCGACAGTTTGGAAAAGGATGTAAGTTAAATGTACACACGATGCTATTTGTCCAAGACCTTCCAGTGATGCCACCCTTTACATGTAACTGAAGACCCAACTTTGCGGGCTCATTTAGCCTTCAAATGAAATGTGTGCCCTCTTCTACACACCAGCTGAACCGGGTCCACAAGCAGAGAGCTGCCAGCTCAGAGTCACAGCTCAGGAAAGGCCAAAACCAGCACCAGAAGAGCTACCACTCTAAATCAACTGGGGAAAACTTGCTTATTTGTCCCCACCCTTAAGGCTGCTGATTTCCCAGGGGAGGTATAAACCCCAAACTGGCTACAAGAAGGACAGATGCTACACAAGATTTAAATGAAAACCTTAATAAACATTCCCAATTCCTACCCTCTCTCCTGCTCTACCCATGCTACAAACTAATGCAACAAGGTCTCTTGTACAAGAACACATGGGTGACAACAACCTTCTCCCTGCAATGAGTTTATCTGAGGATGTGCTGTAGATAGAAGGGGAAGGAAAAGGTTCCCAACAGCAGCACTACAGCAGCACCGGCTTGTCTTTAGAAAGCTTGAGTCACCACAACCAAGGTCTTCAGGTGCAACGCAAGACTAAAAGGACACACGTATTAAACAGTAATGTGCCCTTTAGAAGGAAGAAATCAGGAACCTGCAATATTAGGTGGATGCTTAGACAATACTGTACAACATACCACACCAAAAAGGCCAATGCAAGTTTAGGTTTCACAATGGAGATATTTCAAGAGATTTGCTAAGCTTTGATAATATTTAACATCTCCACTAATTTCCTTTTTGGTACAATCATAAATTTACCATAGTAGCCAAAAGATCTGGGATGAACTACAAGTTCTAGCTGGCTCCGAAGCCAACAAGAATAATGTGTGCTGTTACTATTTTCTCTCAAAACATACCTCTGCAAAACTGACTTGAAATGAGAAAAGAAATCATGAAACTGTCATTACAAAGAAGCATTTAAAATGCAGATCAAAGTGCTGCCTTAGAAGCTGTACTCCTTGCCAAATCATCAAAGCTCTCTTTACTCTCAATAGCTCCCCAAATCCTCTGATTTGGATGATAAACTCCTACAGCTGAAATTTATCTGCTCTTAAAAAAAAGGTCTAAACCCCACAACTCCTTTCTCTGGTAACCAACTACTTCATTAACCAGTTAATTTTCAACTAATTTCTTGTACTACTAAATCAATTAACTTTCACCAACGTGTTCATGCCTGCATACACACACACCCCGTACCCCGACACTTTTTCAAGCATGGAAAACTTGTCAGCTCTCGGAGCTGTACACGTGTACGGTCTCCTTCTGCGAGCACCGAAACGCTCACAGCGCAGACAGCTACTCGGCACAGACAGGGCTGTGCTGAGTGCCAGTACTGCCGTCCCTGCGCTCGCACACCGCTCCTCAGGCTGCCCCAAGACCACCACTACACTTACTGCAGCAGGGAAGCAGCAATGCAGCAGCCCACATAGCCAGCTCTGAAAGACGGAGATGATGGGTCAGATCCTGCCGGACTCGGCCACGCTGCTCACAGCCAGAGCAGGTCTCTGATGTGTTTCCTCACCTGGGATCTGCCCAGGTGACCTACCTTCTGCCACCCAAAATAATTATAAAATAATCATCCAGCAATTTAGCTACACAGACAGGAAGAGCACTGCATAAAACATCCCCGTCGACATTAATGATTCCTCTGCTTTATGGACGGCTGGGAGGGTGCTCATGGTGTGAACCACGTTTCCTCTTAATTGCAGCAAAGTGGCCCTTGTACCTCTCTCCTCACAGGCTTTCCAGCCAGGCTTTATTGCCTTGATGAAACACGGCAACAACAGATGCACTGTGTATCAGAGAACTCGAGGGATCTGATAAGACAAACCGCACACCACGCACGGGATCTCCTTCCAGGCAGCAAACCAGTGTTCAGTTTTCACATGAAACACCATTGCAAGTAAATGACCTTTTTTAGCTAATTAGAGTTACCAAACTCTGACGGTTGCTATTACCTGAAACAAGACCAACAGACATGACTGTACAATGAGTTACTCAGGAAAGAACCTGGATGATAATTACTATTAGTGACATCATGTATTTTGGTACTTCCCTCAGAAAGGTCTCCTCACATCTATCCCTTTATAATTTAGGTTTACAAAGTCATTCTAAAACTGAATTTATCTATCCACCAACTCTCAGCCTAGGAAATGTAAAAATATTAGTATATTTGCAACAGAAAACAAAAGTAAGAACATAAAGTGGTAGGTGCTCTTCTCTCCATCTGCAAAGGAAGTGGCAGCAGTTCAGCTCATTTCAGTATCTTGAAAATTTAGAGCTGATCTCAGACCCTACCTTGGGAATTCCTGGCTGTAAGGAAAGGAATATAGTTGCTGCTTCCCACACACCCTCCAGTGCTGCTCCCCTCACAAACAGGATCTGAAAACACACCACTAAATAAAACGAAGGCAAACCAAAGGCTTATTCAGGGGGTGGAGGATGCCTTCATGGCAGAAGGTAACAGGACTTACTGTGTCAAACATCCTCCTCTGAATATACCCTGATAATGACTGAAAAGGAAGAACTATGTCTTGTCTCCACTTTACATTATCTATGATCCCCTCCGATTACATAGGATCACCTCTGGTGCTGTGTGTATGGGTCCAGCTGTGCATCACAACACAATCCAGGTGTTCACCCAGAGGAAAAAAAACGAAGTTGGACTATTTTCCCTCCATTTCCTCCTCTGTGTCTTTTCATTCTCCCATTCAACACCGATTATAAAACACTAAGATTAAAATCACTGCCTGAGGGCACAAAATAAACTGTAATTTTAAGCCTCCTGTGCTCTCCAGGCTCAGGGAATCAGGACGTTCCCTGCTGCCCTCGGTATGGACCCGCAGAGCTGGGACCAGAGCCCGCCAGGGTCCCTGGGGATGGCCAAGGGCACACACAGACAGCCCTTAAGCCACTGCAAGCAAAAGCCATCCATGCTCCACTCCTCCTGGGTCGTACCTTGGGATGCTGACCTCAGCAAAAAGCTGCGCTTGTCACGGAGACACGGCCAGAGCCAGACAGAGAGACCTCCCCAGCTCGACTGGAGTCAAAGCGAAGTACCACAAACTGAACATGCTCTGTGCAAACACCCTCCAGCGTGCTACAACACTGGTACCGGCTCTGGCTTCCCTCGGTGTCCCTGCCTCCGGGAGGAAGACTTGGGGGGGGGCAAAGAAGTATGAGGTTGTTATCCACCCTGGCCTGGAAGGAGCCGTAACTGCCGCTGACACGGTGTCAGGAAAGAAACGTATTTGCCAAAAAAGCAGCCTGAAGCGGAAAGGAGACATGATCCCTGGTTGAGCCATCTGTGTTTGGTTTGTTATTAAACCAAAGAATGTGAAAACCTAGAAGTCCTCCCTTGGACAGGAACTGGCTCTCACGGTTCGCTCACCCCAGCACACCACCGGCCGGGCACGCCACTGACACCGGTGTCACCGCTCTGCCGTCAGCCGGAGAACGGCCTCAGCTCCTCAGGGAGATGGAACGACACCTCTCAAACTCCCGAACGCTCCAGCTAACGTTACTGCACAGCAAAGCCTCTGCCGAGAGCCGCCCAGCCCACGGAGAACCCCTGCAGCTGCAGCCACCCTCCCGCAGGGACACCCGGGTGCCCGCAGAGGCAGGATCCCCACCCCTGGGCCCCGCCC
>NW_010108591.1:357-2480 GCF_000699245.1 Pterocles gutturalis | reverse complement strand
CAGCCCCTCCGGGGGAAGCCCCCGCGGGGTTTGAACCAGCCCCGGTGCAGGCGTGAGACCCCCCCAGCCATGGGGACCACAGGGCTGGTCCTTCACACCGACCCAGAGCCCAGCTGCCCCGGTCCAGCCAGCAGGGAGGCCAGCGGGAAGGCAGGCACGCCGCCTCGCTCCGCTCCCCGCGCCAAATAATTAGTTATTTACAGACTCTTCCGCCGCGACAATCACCCCTGACCTCTTTCACCCAGCCGAAGCGATTAGAGCCCACTGCTGCAGACGTCTGGGTGCTTAACGCCACCCGGCATATTGGCACTACAGCCCCGGCGGGCGAGACCGCGCGCCCCCGCCCCCAAAAAGCCCTTTTCTAATCCTAATCTGGGAGTGCCACACACAGAAACCAGCTGCTTCCTCCACCGCAGTGCCGCAGCCTGCCATACGGAATCAAGCCTGCAAAGAAACACTTTCGGGGATCAGTTGTACAGTTAACCTAATTAGAGGGTTAAATTAAAAGAGTTTACAGTTATGCGACTTTCCCAAAGCATTCCTGTGTGCTAACTTTTGGCTGGAAAATTAAACAGCATCTGGTGGTAGCTGCTCTGAGGTTCCCTCAAAGTCATATTGGAAAGACATGATTGGAGGGGGGAAAAGCTGTATATTGAATGTATCTCAGGGAGGCTCAACTGTGTCCTTTCTTCCCAGGTGGAGGAAGCGATCAGGTAACAGCCCCTGCAGAGCAGCCAAAGCCCTCCTGTAGCACAGAGGTGAGCTAATGCTGCCCGCCACCAGCAGGAAATAAATAAATAACACTGGCGATACAGACACCTATCCGAAAACAAAGTAAGGGCAGCATTAAGGGAGCTTGATCCAAGGCTCCCGGGAGCTAATGGGAACTCAGCATCTGAGTGTCAGGACCCCAGAGCTGAGAGGCTGACACAGGTGGGACAGGCGCAGTGCTGGCAGGGGACAAGCCAGGGAAAGACCTCGGGAGCCCTATGGTGAGGGGCATGAGGCTCCTGCAACACCCGTCCAAACTCAGGCAGGGTGTCCTCCAGCGTACTTCCCTGTCCCCAGCCTCTCACACACCCCCCCATCCATAACTGCCACCTGCTTCCTACCAAGCCATTCATACACTGAGAAAACGGAGGGGAAAAAACTATAAAATATGCTATTTCTAAAAAGTCAAGGAATGAATTAAACGCCTGAGTGGTTCCAACAAAACCTCATGGCAAGAGTTACTCTGTACGAGAAGCTTTTTCTTCAAAAGACATTACATTTTAATTCACAACTTTTATCATAACCATGAGCCTTGATCAGACACAAAGTAAAGTCTCTCATCCTTGTAATTCTGTGGGACACAGTTTATGTTCACTAACTGGCTGACACAAAAAAGAACTGTATCTTCATTATTTATACACTGCTATTGGTATGCACATCTAGCCCAGCCTGTTAAAGTCAAGAAAGAATAATGGTCTATTCAGTACCGGTAGTGTTAATAAAATCAGGCAAATCCAGCTTAGTTTTGTCTGAACACGAATGAGATTAAATCAAGATTAAATGTGCATACAGTACAAAGGGTATGGTTTATGCTAAAATTCAGAATAAACACATTTTAGTACCCAGTATACAAATGCCTGCAGACCTTCTCCAGGACCCAGACACCTGAATTAAACAACAATGAAACTGGAGAAGGCGAAGGCAGATGACACTGGACAAAAGCCATCCAAAATACCAAGGGACAGATGCTGGCTCTAAAATACTGCTCTGCAAGCCCGCCAGAGGTAACAGGGCAAATCCTGTGCTAGCAGAAACAGGCACAGCCCAGCTGACTTTCCCCTCCACGCACCGAGTGCGAGCCTGCCCCATCCCAGTGCCAGGAACATATGCAAAATCAATTTCCAAGTTTTCATTTTGGGCCATTTTGCATTAGTCTGTGTAGGGTCTAGATTTCACAGCACAGAAGAAGGTGTTAAGCAGGGTACAACCCTGACTCCCCCTTCAGCCTAGGACACCTTGAAAAGCTTCCCTTTACAGCAAATACCATTCGCTTTAAATTGCCAGAGAAACCAACTCATTTCTCTCTCCTCAGCATTAACACTCAGTTCCTCCCTCATCTCCATGCTCTTCGT
>NW_010108591.1:0-343 GCF_000699245.1 Pterocles gutturalis | reverse complement strand
GCAAACAGAAAAGTAGTGGATATTGAGGTCAGCCACTGCGCTCACTGCTACTCTGCCAGGGCTGAAAAATATTAATAAGAAAAGGCAAATAGCCCTTCATAGCAAAAAAAACCCGGGGACTGGAGGCGGGGGGCACAGGTTCCCAAAAAAAGCCTTATTCTGGTCTCCGGACTGCAGTGCCCCCCCCCAGCCGCAGTAACGAGAGGAAGGTGATTTACACCGGGGCTAGGGAAGACCCCCGGGAGGCGGCTCGGAGACCGGGGTCCCCCCCCATCATCACCCTCCCGGAGGAGGGAAAGGCGCGGGGCAGGGACGCGGGGCTGGGGCTGCTGCACCGGCCGGA
>NW_010108590.1:0-1955 GCF_000699245.1 Pterocles gutturalis | reverse complement strand
ATGTTCTTGTTTTCACATGGAAACTTAAATTATTTCTTTTTCAGCATTATTTTAGGCCAGGAGATTAGATTAGTTGTCCTAATTTCCTTTTTTCTCTCCTTCAATATATGGACTGATTTGGTATATGCCCATAATTTGGTAAACAACAACTAAAAACTAATAAGCAAAATGAGAGAAAACTAATGTTATTCCCAGCCTAAATTTAGACTCCATGAAAAATAAATAAGTAAATAGTTATAATCTCTTCCATGTGTTCTGCTTGTCTGTAAAATTTCAGTGCCTATAGAGGATATTACCAGAAGCAATTCTGATTCATACTTTTGATTATTTCACTTATAGTTGCTCTACAGTTCAGACATTGGATACTGTCCCTCAACATAAAGTCCCTTACGTATGTAACATATAGATCAATCATCCCACAGAGTTGCAGGATTATAATTTATAAAATTCAATTCTTTTAGCATTGGGTTCAAAATAATGCCTTCACTGCTGATGAAAAAAAAAATAGTGTATGTTAACTGAGGCATATTGAAAAGAAGAAATTACACCATTAAGTGGGGCCTATAAAATAAAACCAGGAAGATGATACTTACAACATAAAACAACAATTTTCAAAAAGCAAAAAAGCCATCACAGTATGGAAATATGTCAGAAGAGAACTGTTCCATGCAACTAAACAAAAAATATTTCAGTGCTACAAAGCTTCAGCTACAAAAAACCCCCCCAAAAAACACACCCTAGTTTTGAATGTCTGATTCTTGAGAAAATTAGTCATAACTTTAAGATGGGAGCTGCTTTACCTTTATGATACATATGAAAATGTAAACAAGATTTTAGCACATCCTTCCAGGACTGATTGGACTATTTTGTCTGTAAAACCTTACATTATTTGGCGATATTTTTTTTATAGTGTAGTGTGGGTAGGATGGACAACTCTGTACTGATTTGTGTGTTTTTTAAGTGAGAAAAAACAAAAGTTAATTTTCCTAATTCAGACATCTCAGCTACCAGAAATGAAATCCTACTTTAAGCTCCAATATCTGTCATCAGAAGGAAGGAGTCGAGGGAGGAAAAAACCAAAAATTAAGCATTCTTTCTTTTGTTTTTTTTTAATAGTTGCAGAAAAAGTTAACCAGATTTTATGTGCAAGAATTAGCAATGGAAATAACATCATTATATCTATCTTAAGGGAAACAGGAGGTTGAAGCCATCCCTTCATGGAGCTCAAACACCTGAGTGTCTATCTTAAAATAACTTGGGTTAAATAAAATATAAATCACAACAGAGATTCTTGGATATTCTATTTTGTCTATGAAAAAAAGCATATGGCTGCTGCAGTACTTCCCAGATTCCAGGAAGATGTCTACAGTTATAATTATTTTGATTTGTCATCATGCTAGAAGCTCTACCTTGGGGAGTCTGTAGGTGGAACACATAAAAGGGCTCAGTTATTCAGAATAGTTTCATCCGGCATCGAACCATGGACTACAGGGTTTTCATTATTTAAATACATTAATATTTTTATAGCTGAATGATCTAAAATAGATGTTCTTTTATAGGTTCCTCTAAGCATTCTTTTCTGACTCAGCTTCTCTTTAACAATGTCTTCAAAAAGAGAGGATTCAAGTGTCCTAAATCTCAGTGAAATGACATGTTCAAATATACATTCTTCTAGCTCTTCATCTCACTAAAAGCATACGTCATGTTTATTATGCAGTATGTCAACAATATCTCCACAGTTTGTTTTGTGCACCGAGGCAGTTTTTTTTTGTCGAAACCAGTAGTGAAATTCTAGGAGTTTCTGCTAAAAGTGTGTTAGTGTTTCACCACAAATTAAGACTCTGAAAAACTAGAGGTCATGTATAACATGATCTGTTGTACATCTCAATGCTTCTGCACATGAAGACAAAGTTTTAACTAAAGACAAGGATGAACTAGGGGATTACTTAATCGTT
>NW_010108589.1:79888-119406 GCF_000699245.1 Pterocles gutturalis | reverse complement strand
GCTCACAAATTTGTGAGGTTTTTTTTTAAGTTTCTAACTATAATGTTTAAAGAGTATGGCAAGCATTTTACCCGAGTGCAGGAAATGGGTCTTCATATGTGAATTATTAAAAAGTATATATTTTAGTATTTATTCTGCATAGTTTGGCCTTGAACTTTTTAATTTTCCCAAGCAACTTTTTAAAAAATAAATATTTTGTCCCCCCCCCCCCCCCCTTTTTTATACAAAATAGGTCAGGTTATATTTTCTTATGCATTCTTTATATTTTTCACTACATGATGCAATAATAGGCATCTAAATTAGACTAAAAGTTACTCAGTCAAACCAGAGTCATGTTTAAGCATAGATTTAAATAAATGCAGTCAGAATACATTTATTCTTTACTTACGTTAAAGCAATCAGCTTTTATCTGAAAGATATTTATTAACTTACCATACACAAGAATGCAACTGAAGCTTCATTTCTCATAATGAATTTTTTTTATTCCAGCTAAGATTTTTGATTTATTACTATTGCACAGTTTACAACTATAATGTTAAGAAAGGTTTTCAATAGATGTCTTAATTACAGCAACTAATGCTTGGAATAAGCCTGCTTCATGCTGTTGGCAACAGAGGCCTACAGTTAATATGCTGAAATATTAAGGTTTTCAGCTGGAATCTGATTTAGAGAATAAGCATGCTTTCAGAGTAATGGTTTGGTTTTGGGATTGTTTATTGAACCTGGATTAGAAAGCTATTGGGCCATTAAGAACTGTTTATTGCAATTCTGCCAGTGAACCTGTTGATAAATGGTATACATTTGAGAGATTGTTTTGAAAATATTTATGGGGCCAACACAGGTCAACTATTAAATGGGACAAATGTGAAATCCAGTCAGACCATCACCATCAAAATGATATTACCTGCACACTGCTGCAAGTTAGCTTTTCAGGGTCTGTATAAAGGACTCAGAAGCAGAGAAATTTGCCAATCTACACATAAAGCATCTCAATCCCACAACATAAAACATAAAGGACTCAGAAGCAGAGAAATTTGCCCATCTACACATAAAGCATCTTAATCCCACAACATAAAAGTGAGAAAAGCATTCTCCAGGCTGTCATTTTAACAATAAACATTAAGCACTACAATGTCACACCTGCCTGAGAACACTACAACAGCTGTGTCCCTGTAAGATGTTGTTCCTTCAGAATTCAACCCTCAGTTCTCCATTTGATTTCAGTAAAGGAAAAATTCATTCACATGTAAGTTACAAATCCCAAGTGTTCTCAAGAAACACAGCAGTAAAAAGTGCTTAAGTTTAAGAGAAAATATAAAATAGTTGGCTGTGTAGAAATTTAATATGAATAATATCCGTACTTTCGTAAAATCTGAGAGTTGTCAAAGTAGAATTTGAGATTGTCTGCAGGACTGAGGTCTAAAATAGCTCTAATTAACAGCTAGGAAGGCCTATAGAGGCGATGCTTACTCACTTAGTAGTCCTGGGAAGTTCAGTTATACTGACTGGCCTTGGTAGAACAGGTTGGCTTTAGAGAGGACTTCTCTTCAAACGATGAACCCTGCCAAGACTGGGGGCACTGCATTTAGTATCCTAAGATCTTAAGTTATCTTTCACGTAATTAAAGATATTTTTTTAAATAATACAACTCCAGTTGATATCCCAAAACTTACAGCTTAGAATTGGTGACCATTGGTGTGCCCTGAATTGTTATTAACCAGGTTATTGCCGCCTGTAATATTATCAATTACTGGTATTACTGTGTACTGATTTTTAAGCTAATACATCTGGAGACTCATAACTGTATTCTTTCTGAATGCCATATGAAAATTCAGGTCTCACAGCAGAGTGCTTAGATAAGTCAAGTCTACAGAACTAAGTTCAGGTTATATCCAAACTATCTTCTTTAATTAATTATCTGTAAATACTTTGTGAAGCATGAAATTTTACTGTAAACCGTTTGACCTTTATTTTTCACTGTTATGCAATCATGTTTGCATACATGATATCTATCTTGCATTGTTTTCCCTTCTGTTTTTCACTTTCCATGAA
The DNA here is from genome assembly GCF_000699245.1 of Pterocles gutturalis. NCBI lineage: Eukaryota > Metazoa > Chordata > Aves > Pterocliformes > Pteroclidae > Pterocles > Pterocles gutturalis. Next base: position 117,354 of record NW_010108589.1, on the reverse strand, counting down.
AATTTTTGTGGCTGACAAAAAAAAAATCCCACCTCAGAAGTGTTCTCATTCCAATAAAGTTTAAAGTCCAAAAAATTAACAAAACTTTCACTGACCAGGCAACTAAAGTTCTTACATTCATTTTTACACTGTTTCTGTCCATCTGCTTATCTCTTTTAACATAATAAGCTGCAGATTTTGATTTTTAAAAATATAAATATTAAAATAAGTCAATTCTGAGACCAGTACCTATCTTTCACAGAATTAAACCCACTTGAAATTCACCGAACCACTAATGCAGCATTAAGGGAAAAGTATCCAAATATTTCCAATATTTGTGAAAGACAACCTTAACACACAGCAGCAGTAAGAGCTGACCATGAACTCTCCTAAGTTTGTTTAGCTGTGAAATACTTGCAACATTTCTGGACAAAGTTGATCTTTTTCAGTCCCACAGCTAGATCTAACAGCCTAGCTGTCTGGGGAACTCCCATGGATCCATACCATACCTAGCAATCGCTGTGCTTAAGACAAGTACTTTGGGGTTATTTTACGGTATGTGCTGTAAAAAGGTTGCAAAAAACGACTCCTCCTATAAAGTTGCCAGCTGAGAAAGTTGAGAAACATTGTGATAAATGGCTTTAGCAGAGGCTTCAGAGGTGGGTGGGGTAATCGGCTTCTGTTTCCTCTCCTGATTAGCCCTTTGCTTCTGTGGAAGAAAACACTTGTAGGACTTACAATAAGGTGGGGGGGTTTATAGTCTGTTAAAAACCACCATGTATTTATATGTATGGGTACTGTATGTATATACTATATGTGCATATACGATATAGACTATAGTCTGTACATATATATACACACACTACATGCTTTCTCTTTCTTCCTCTCTCTCGTGTTATATATGATCAAAGCATCCTAGTCTGTCTAGTGAAAAGACTTCTACTGTTTGTATGAGAAGAAGAAATCTCCTAGCTGCCAGCTGTCTTCGCATCTTCGCAACACATGCAGCTGAGCATTTACCTGCTCTAGCCAAGCAGACTGTGATGAACGTGTAAGTTGTCTATTTTAGATCACAAAATGTAACTGAAAAGACAGACTGAATTCTGCTCATTGACAAAAACATCTCCTCTCTGCTTCTCAAACTGCTGTTGGAAAACTAGGGACAATCCACTTTTAGAAGATTAAAGAGTGTGAATGCGCTCAGGCACTTTGGGGATTGTTTTGACTAGTACATATAATTTTATTTATTTTTTTCAGTGTTAGAATGGTTGTTAAAAAAGGACCAGGAGATTCGGGATTAACCTCTGAATTTTGTTGAACTAAATAAATAGAAGTTTTGTTTGCATGGACCTCAGTAATACAGGGATTCCACCCTTGACTACAGAAGTTTCTCATTATATAAGACCCCCTATAAAGGAACAGCCTGATAACAAACAGTATGGCTCTGGGTAAATTAAGTTGAGCACTTGCATTCTGGGAATTTTTTGCTAAATGTTTATCTTCAGAAACAGCTTTAAAAAAAATGCCCAAGGCTATCAACAGTGCTGGGCTCAGCAATAAGGAGAGGGGTACAGATACATACAAACTGACTTCAGTTCTCTAAACAGGAGAAGGAGAAAAAAAACACATTGAAACTTTGATCTCCACAACAGTGCAACAAGCTTCCTTTCTGTATTGTATGGGAATTTATAAATAAGACTCATTATTGACTAAGGGAAGTTGATGCAATACTCTAAGCAATGGGTACTGAGATAAGAGTTTTGGCTACTGTATCTTCTGCTGGGCTGCCTACCTTCCCATTTTTGCAGCATGACTGTTGAATTACTCCAGCAGTAAGCCCTTGAAACAGGCAGTTTTCTGAAAGCTTATGGAAAATGCAGACTATGATATTTCCAAGTATATGTAAGATGTCTCAGAGGTATGTGCAGTAAAGAATTGTAAATGTTTAAACAGAAAGTGGTTTTAGCTTTAGAGAAAGATCGAAAACCTTATTACTTTAAAATAGAAAGAAAAGCCACTCTTGCATCCCAAGCACCCCCTGACTCACAAGTGGTTTCACAGAAGGCTTCTGGCTTTTGAGCCAGTATCCTCTAGTCTTCAGAAAGGGGTTACAAAGAGAGCGACTTCGGCTGATGCTGCAGCCATCTGGGATCTCTGCAGGATGAACATACCTTCCCCCTAGTTCCTGTGTGACAACATGCCCTGGATGAAGGGAGAAACTTGGCCTTGCTCCCCACGTATAGCACATGAACGATGTCATGAACATCCCTAAACTATGAAGGCACTCTGGTACCTGGGAAAAAACAAACAAACCCACCCCTTGGCAAATGCAAAACAGACAGAACCCAAAAGCTTTGAAGTGACAGCCCAAACAAGTACCACATATACATGTGTTTGTGTGTATATATATAAAATATACATATGTATAGGTATAAAGAGTGAACAAGAATGCTAGCTCCCTAACCTTATTTTTGGAACCAATTAATGATTTTTATGCCTGTGGCTGGCAGTACACACAACTCCCTGCAGTAGGTGAAACTCTAAGAGGCTTTGTAACACAAGCTGAAGAGGGCCACAAGCTGCTAGTCCAGAGTGACAAGCCGTGGAGCTGCTGGTGCTCAGCCAGGCAGGGATCAGCAGCGAGGCTGCAGACTGATCCAGGCCAGCGGCGCATGAGGCCCTGCCTCAAGGTAGAATATTGCACCCACCACTTTTCAAAACTGTATTAAAAATTCACTGTAATGTTTTTAATTTAATTAAAAAAAGGGAGAGCACCGTACTTCCAGGGGGAATATTTAAGGAAAATAACTTGGGGAAATTTGTACAGATATTTGTAACAATAAATTCTAACACTAGGATATGTAAAGAAGTTGATAAATTTCTTACCAGAGTACAGACACCAAAGAAATTATTTTATTTAACATGGAACTCATAGTCCGTCTCCTGTATGTGGTGTTACTGCTATCCTCACACTTATCTTCTTATTCTAGAAAAGAAAAAAAAGAAAGACCTAATTACTGAAACAAGCAGTCCCAAAACAGAAGTTACAAATGAAGAAATCAGTTTCACACATCTTGCAGGAGATGAGGTCACATACTTTGGCTTTATGAGCTAGTATTACTGTGTCTCTACTCCCAATTAAATTTACTTCTATCTCAGATTAAACCTGTTCAACTAGTTCTGTTTATTATTTTTTAAAAATACAGTAATTTAAATGTTAATTAACTCTTTGAACTTCAACAGCTATGTTTCTACTAACGTTAAAATATATATCTGTACTTAATTTTTCCACCGTGTTTTCTCAAGATGGAGGCTTTAAATAGATGCTAGCAAGAAACAAACAAAAAAAGCAAGATTCATTCAGATGTGGCCACCAAAACTGTAAATCCTGCATGTGACATTTGGACTGGCCTCACTTTTTGTTTTAGTATCTGCCACTGGAACTGCCCAATAGAGCCGGACAAAAGAAAAGCTTTCTGTAATCCAAACTAGCATTCGTGCATCAAGTTGTACATTTTAATAAGTATTAGTTATAAGTAAGTATTGGAGCAAAGCTTCAGTGTGTATCTGTGATCCTTCCCAGGTGTTTTTCATCACTCAACTTTTAAAATTATTGTTACAAAACATATATTAATATAAGTTAGTTTAGTTAGAAGCAATTTCAAGTAAATTAATTAGAAACCTTCAGGGCAGAATTTGCCTATACAAGCCTACACCTCCCTTATTTCCATCTTTCCTACTTTCCTTCCCTCCATTTTAAAGTCTGTCTAGCTATACTATGGCCATGACTTTATACACGGCCCATTTATAACACAGCAACAAATTGATCTCCACATTCTTGGTTAAGCAGTGAGAAGCTAACAGCTGCAACAGAAGTGATGAAAAACAATATTAACGTGAAGAGTTTTGGTGAGACAGTACCTGGACACAGATAAGAGGCAAAGATCATTGCAAACTTCAGAGCCTTCTCTTTTTGTCTGTCTCTCTCCCCCATTTCTCTCCAGTTCTCCCATTTGCAAGACAGGATGAGCTGACCCCAAAACGTGATTTATGGGAAGCAGAGGCTACTGTCAGACTTCTCATTTAACTAAAGGAGAAAGGATAATTAGGATGGTTTCTAGCCTAAACTATACTAAAAGACAAATTCATAATTAATTCTGGCACTAGGCAGATTGCCAGTTTTCAGACACTTCCTTCTTATGCTAAATTTTAAAGGCAGAATAATCCCTGCCTGTTAATGCAATAGTCGTCTGTTCCCGCCGGAAATACATCTGTAATTTTAAAGTTTCTGATAGTAGTCGCAGGCATTCCCGAGGAATAAACGGGTCAGTGTTCTGAAATAAGTGACTCAGATATTTAAAAAAAAAGAAGTATTTCTGTTATGATGGATTCCCACACAACGTTTATTTGTTCAGCAGTACTCAACCACACACACACAAAAGGAAACTACGCTTTGTTCTCAAAGCAAGCTAGCATTGCCGCAGACATCGGTACATTGGCTCAGGGTCCCAGTGGGGCAATTCAGGCGGCTGACAAATATTTTCCCCAGCCTGTGAAGAGCTGACCAGTCCCAGAGAGCTTTGGCAAGGTTTTTAAGGCCAGAATTAGACCACTGTGCACAGAACACATCTGGCTTTTTTGTGGGCAGTAGGTGGCAGGATTCTAGTTTAAGATTCATTGTTATCAGTGTTAAATACAAAAACACCCCAAAGATGCAGGTACATGATATTGAGCTGCATGAAATTGCTTCTGCCTGAGCACGACTTCGCTGGCCAGCAATGCACCTCAGCGATAACCTGGCCTGAAGGCAACCTCCAGTGCACAAAAACAAAGTGGCTTCCTGCTCCTACGTGCTTTGCATTTGTGCCAACAGGCAACATGACTCACTCTATTTACTTGTAAAGTGTGCTTTCTCTTCAAAATTACTCCAGCTAATCTGCCCTGGATGGATCCCTCCCTCTACGACTGCACAAGCAGGCTGGAAGACCCACAGATTTTAGCAGCACATTTTCCCTTTTTCGCACTTTATTTCTCTGAGGTGAAGCTGCTGTTGCGTGGCTCAGAGGTTATTCCTGTACAGCATTGGCATTACTCGCCTTACACACACACTCCTGATGAAAGCGCACGGCATGCAGCAGGAGGACCTCGCAGTGCAAAGGCAATTGGGGAACCGAGTTTGAAAAACACACCTCGATCTGAAAAAATACCTGATTTGCTTTCTTACTTCTCTGTTCCTTTTCTGTCTGCTATGTATAAAAGTGTTACCCGGAGCATGTTTCCCCCAGTTACGACCTTTGCCGACATTGCAGTGGCCTTTTGGTGAAGCTGCGGTCGCCCAGGACAGCCTGCTGCAAAGTGATTTCCTGGAGTAGCTGAGTTTGGGCTCTGCGGAGGTGCAGCATCCGCCCCGTGTTTGCCTGCTGCTTTGGCACTGAGACATCGTGTGAGCTTTCCCCTGAGAGGCAGAGAAAAAAATAAAACCCAGATGGAGCTACTGGTGGCCAAAAAAGCTGAGACTGCTTTTGCAGGCTGAAGCAGACAAGGTCTCCAAGAAGGCTAAACAGAAATCAGATGATCATCACTGTGTCCTCAAGCCTTGCTTCAAAACTGAGGTTTTAAAGCATTTTCAAGCTGGCAGTATTTTTTTTTCTGCAAAGAGAAGAGGATAAAAGGGCATCAGCTGACATAAAATAGATCTTTTCAGTCTTGGTGGCTCACATAAGCTTGGGTGGCAAAAGCTTTCCTATTCAAGGGATCCAGAAACACCTGACAACATTCAGGCTGCTAACGGTGGTTTGTGGACAGCTATTGAACCACCCTTGCTCGTGGGTCCTGCCTTCCCCCCTGCAGCCTTTGCTTTGAAAAGGTCTAATTCATAAATGCACAACATCTGAGGAGGCTTCAAAAAGCAATCCTCAGGGAAAGGCCTTTCTCTAACTGCTTTCCTAGCTACATATTTACATTTCAGTGAGGAAATTATATAGATCGCCCAAACTGTGAGCTTTGCCAGTGACACTGCTGCTTTAGTGCTCACTTGAAACTCAGTTTTGCTTTCAAGTTCAAGATGAAATGATTTTCTCTTCCTGCACACAGCTGCCAGCTGCTTCTTGAGCTTTCTCAAGCGCAGCACATTTCCTTTGCTGGGAGAGAGGAATTTCCACTTTTCAAAGCACCAAGACCCTCCCACGCCCCCAGTCTATTCCCTGGTTACTATATAGAACCTCTCAGAAGACCAAAAAAAAAAAGTGAAATGCTAACTTGTGTTGGCCACTTCGTATTTATTCAATGGCTTTGCTCATTAGCTGTCTAAGTGTCAGATCCATTCTTTCCTCCCCCAAGCAGGCACAGGGCGGTAACATCAGCATTTAACTGCAAAAGGGAGCGCAGCTTCTGGTTTGCTTCCCTCCTTAGTCACCAGTTCTGAATAAATCAGCACCAGTGATTGCCACTAATGTTCCTTTGCAAAATGAGAGCCCTCCTAGTCCTTAGAGATGTATGCCTCCTTAACCTATTTATTTTTCCCTTGTTTTCATCCGCATGGTAGAGCTAGCACATGTGCTATCCAGTTTTCTTTAACTCAATAGTTAACAAATGATGCTGAGCAAATCAGAGATTATGGGCTTATAAACATGTAAGAAACTGGTCTTAAAAATACATAAGAAATCGATACATGCAAATTTATATAATTATATAGACTACATATTGCACACAACTTATATAATTAACAGCCATACAATTATGCACAATTATATAATTATGGCATTTGCAATATATAAGCCCATTTATTATATATATGTAATACAAACACTTCAGAAATTTTATAATTAAAAATTTTACTTGGTAGAGCCAGCTATGAGCTTTCCTGCAGTTCTGGAGAGTACTTCTTACTTGAAGTCTACACAACACAGTTAAAATCCAGTTTATAGCTTCACAGCACGTACAAAGTGTAAAAATGTTGCCAGCGAGCAAGCGTTTCCAGAAGCAACGTGTCTGGACCTTATTGTTTTGCTCCTCAGACAGGAAAACTATTGTACCTCTGGCATCCTCAGCAGCTGCCCTAGTGAGGGCGGTTCTGAGATATGATCTCGGAGTCCTGCTTGTCACAGTGATTTCTCCTGAGCTGCTGTAATTTACCCAGTTTGAGTACATGCCACAGTAAAAGTGTAAAACAAAACACAAAAAGAAGGAAAAAAAAAGAAAAATATAAAGACAAAAAGAAATAGGAAAGAAAGAAAGAAAGAAAAGAAAAAAAGGAAAGAAAAGTATAAAGAAAGGAAAAAAGAAAGAAAAGAAAGGAAAAAGAAAGGAAGAAGAAAAAAAGAACAGAAAATAAAAAAAAGGAAAGCACTTCAAGATTTAATTTTTAAGCAGTTTTAATTCATTACTTCTCTGCACATTTCTTCCCCCCTCTCTTTATCCCATTGCAAAGCAGCCAGACTTGCCTAACACGTACACTAGTGGTGGAGGAGCAGAGCTGAGCTTTGATGTTGTGCTCTGGATCTGTGTAGCTTCATGTGGGAGGAAATCAAACCCTCAACCATTTCTGCTGATTAAATTTCAGGCTCAGGGTGTAAGTATGTGGCTGTATGGCATGGCAGGGGACATCAGGAGGGAAGAAGCAGTGCTGTGCTGTTCCTGGAGCAGCGACATCAAACGTAGAGACTTGTTTCCTACCCCTAAAACATCAAGGTGTTTGGATTCGGGACCATTTGGAGCCTGGAAGTCCCTGGAAGAGATTTTTTTAAATGCAACCTGTTATGCCTCAGTAAAAATACTATTTTTATAAATGTTCTCAAAGAAACCACTGACACTAAGATCATGGTGAGCTGCTTCTAGTCTTCACTTTATGGCCTCAGGGGCTGGTTTACTGCAGGATCATACAGATGAGCATAAAAAAATGGACAAGGCAGACAGGAGAAGTTCTACAGTGAATTCTACATCTTTTGCACAAAATACAGCTAGTTTATTCCCAGCTGTAGTACCTTTTCAGTCTAATCTATACAGTCTAATCTAGGATTTATTTGCCTTCTGATATATACGATACAGAACAAAAAATGTTAAAATATTAGGGGTCAAATTAATAAATACACAGATCATTAAAGAAGAATATTTTTTTGGTAATAAGACCTTCACCTACCTTGATAGCAGCTGGAGTCCCACCTATCACGTTGGCTGTAAACTTGGGAGCAGTAACTGTATATACAGAGAGGACACCAAGGCCGTGGGCTGCTCCACACCTCGCTGGTGTTACTGTAATTCCACGTTCCTTTGGAGTACATGTTCCAACTGCTGTGGTTCGTGCATGATTATTACCAAGCTGGATACCAACAGCCCCCTCGCCTGTCGACTCATGTTCTTATACTGAAGTCCTGCCGTGGTGACTGGTTCCCTGCAGACATTAGCTACTACAGACTGGGGGCTTATTTTAGGGATGAACAGACCCCACGGTGTTCACAGAGTGAAAGAAAAAGGCATACAGAGGTTATCCTGGTTTCTTCCCTTTTCTTCATTCAACATCACTCCTCTCCACTGTCTCCTTACATCCTTCTCTACTGAAGCCCTCTGGAAGGTGATGGATGCTGCAGAGCACTCACACACTCGGCCATCCCGTCTGCATGAGCACATTGGGTTGTGCTTCCCCACTCTCACAGGAAAAAAATTCTTCCCAATATCTCATCTAAATCTCCCCTCTTTCAGCTTAAAATGGTTACCCCTCATCCTATCACTACACTCCCTGATCAAGAGTCCCTCCCCATCTCTCCTTCCAGCACTGGAAGCTGCTCTGAGGTCTCCCTGGAGCCTTCTCTTCTCCAGGCTGAACAACCCCAACTCTCTCTGTCCTCATATGGGAGCTGCTCCAGCCCTCTGACCATCTTCGTGGCCTCCTCTAGACCTGCTCCATCACTGTGCTCCTTCCCAAAAGGACGTTTGGTAGCAAGCAACAAGTCCCCTCCACAGTTTTCAGCCGAACAAAACCCAAAGACTCTGCAAGATCAGGTTGTTACAGGGCTTTCACGAGACCAAGGAGAGCAGGTTGCAAGCCCAAACTGGTGGCTCTGAACTGGGGACTGTGGGAAGATGTCAGGATCCAGCTGGGCAGGCATCTTCCAACTGTCACAGACAACTCTTCTTCTCCTGTGTTTTCTGAGGCCCCTTTGAAATTCAGGGAGGCAGAAGAAAGAAGAACAACTCTTATACCACAGTTTACCTGTCACAGTATCTTGACAACAAATCTTGAATTGTTCTGACTTAAAAAAAAAAACCAAAAAAAAACTTTGATTCACTAGCTTGATGAATTATTTTTATCTAGTGCTTACACAAAGCTTCCTCTAAGTTTTGTCTATTGAAATTGTAGCAGCAAATTCAGTCTGTTACAGCTTCAGCAGCCATTCCAACTCCATCTGAAGAGCTCTCACTACTAATGCTTCCAGGGAAATGTCTGTCACTGTGTAAAACCACCCAATTCAGTGACTGCAGAATTTACCATTTATCTGAACCAGAATTAGATGACTGCATGACGTGCTTTTCGAACCCTGCATTGACTGCTGTCTCAAGACGTACTTCTTTTTTCTCTTCTTCGAGGAAGCCACCTGAAAGCCATCTCAGGCGCAACTTGAGACAGATAGACACATAGGGGTGATACTTGGTAAACCTATTTTTCCACATTATACCTGAATTTATTTGTTGTGCACATCTAACAAGCTGATGACTACAGCACCAACTTGAGTTGGAAAGTGGTTTTCCTCTATTAGCCACCCTCTCTGACAGACTGCCGCACAGCACCGTGAGAGTTCAAGGTAAATTGTGCTTTTCTCAGCAAAAATCCTAAGCAGCACGCCTCCGCAGCAACCTCATATACAAAACCGAAAAGGATGACACGCTCAGAGTGCAAGGGACTGGGACCTCTCATACATGCTGGAGCACGCCCTGTGAACGTGTGGCTTCTGGTTTGAAGTGCTGCAATTAAACCAGGGGAAAGCAAAGCAATCAGTGTAGGCTCTGACCTCTCATGCTGGGTGTGTATTAAACACGTCGCAATTAGCATGCCAATTAACTGTGAGAAAAATGTCCTGTAAAGCCTCCATCCTTGTCTTTGCTTAGGGGGGAAAAAAAATAAATGTACTTTCCATCAGCTTGATGGACTTTGTCCATATGCCACAGTATTAAACTTTTTTTTCCTGTTTGCAGATTTCTAAGAGGTTTTTCAATGGAAGCAGAAGCCACCGCTTCCCAGACGTAGGACTCTGAACAAAAGGCTTACGTTTCCTTCTCCTCTGCATTTAGATGTTTTAGGTGTTGTTCTGGGGCTCATGCCCCACCTGCCCCGTAAAACAGGCTGTGCAAAATTAATCTTGAGGTTGAGGTACTTTTCATCCCTTCTCTTTCTCCCTTCCCCACCCTCGTGCATGAGAAATAACTTACAGCACAAAATCTTGATCTGACGTTTCTTTCATGGTCTCTTCCTTGCCCGCTTTGTGACCTATGCCCTCCGAGAGCACAGACTGCATTTGCTGTGCCACGGCGCTGGGGCGTTATTAACTGTTACACTTCTGCAACATGAGTTCAATAAACTGAAATGCAAAAATATTTCTCTACTGTTTAACAAGAGGAATTTCAAGCTGTGGTAATACAACGTTTCAATTTCTACCTGTGATTTCAGCATCGTGAGATTTACTTTTGCTGATAGGCAAATTCGTACGAAGACACTGAGCAGCGCAGAAAAGATTGGTTTCGTGCTTACTGGATTCATCGTCAGCTTCCAGATAATGCAGAAAGTCGGAAAGGCTGCTTTGGACGGTAAATTGAAGGAATTAATTGGATGCACTCTTTCACCAGGAAACAGCATCCAGTTCTGAGCATCGCACTTTGAGCAAGCAGCCGAATTCTAATCTGGAGAGAGTTCATAAAACCATCAACCTCAGGGACCCCAACAGAGCGGATTTCATCAGAAGCCGCAGGTGACACAAATCAAAAGCTACAGTATAAAGGCACAAGAATACACTTTTTCTGAAAGCCCAGGAGACTCCAAGGGCCTCCAATGGCGTAAGTTGTTGTGAACTTGATGCAAAAACCCCAGCCACCATCAATGCTCCCATGAAACAATCCCAAAGCTGCTCTGACCTACATCGCTCTTACCAGCCATGCTCCAGCTTCAACCATGCTCCACAGAACTGAGCATGGAGCAGCCACAGCATCATTAGCAGGTCTGGCAGCCCACAGAGACATAATTACGTGCATTATGCAGCAGCGATAGTGATGACAGGCTTAGAAGGCAGTCCCATAATCAAGTGAATGTATAGATAAGAACAATAGTAGCATACAGTAACTCAGAGAAAGATAACAAGCGGGTAATTGAAATGTGCTTCAAGGAGTAGAAAGATTAACTCAGATAGGAGGGAATCAAACTGGCATTTCTTTTGATTCCAGTTCAACCTCAGCTATAATCTATACATTCAGGGTTAGGTACAGTTCAGACTACCACCAGACACCCCCCTACACACACATACCACTTCATGTACACAATTGAGCTACATCGCTTCAGACCTCAGCTTCAGTAGAAGTATTTTACAATGCGAAATTATATAAAATCCTGAAAATGTTCAAAAGTGAATTTTTCTGTAGACCGCTTTTGTGTTGCTAGGCAAACGATGTAGAAATCGTTCCAATGGAACCTTAGACCCAAGGGGCAGAATGATAATTTAAATCTTGATTATTGAGCTGGAACAAACCTGAGGAGTCCCTCGTCCAACATCTGTCTCAAAGCAAAGTCAGCTGTGAGGTCAAGCCTGCTCATTCAGAGCTTTAAATGTCCTTGACATGGCATTTTAAATAGGACAATAAAACATTCTTTAATGCCCGCACCAATACTCAGCTATCCCAGCTACGGCCACTGAACACTGCAGTTGTAAACCTTGCCAGCAGATGCCACTACAGTAAAGTTGTTATAAAATTCACAGTAGACTCAAGATGAACACTTGTTCTTCCTTGGTATGTCTTGGTACCTACCCAGCAGCTTCACTGAATTACTCACCTCAGCAGCTGGTCATTGGAATAAATTCCCCAAATCCTGCACCACCATCCCCTCCCAGGGGACAGCGTGTCCTTGGGTTTAGCGCAGAAACAAAACCACAGCACTGCAAAGCACAAGGGTCTTGATGCAAGCAGAAAGGCTGGATGTGGCAGATGCTGGTCACTACATTTAACCCCCCCAAGAGATGCTGAGGTGGACATCAAGGAGCACGACAGCAACCTCAAGAAATAGCCACACTCGGAGCATCTTGCCCTCAGTCTGTGCTGCCTGAATCCTCAGAGAACTGCTGGTGCTCAGGCAGCCTGAAGCATCTCAGCAACTTCCATACAAGAAGGGACTAGAAAAGGGCTTGGGTTTTGGTTTTGTTTTGGGTTTTTTTGTTGTTTTGTTTTTGAAGTTTCACCATAAACTGTTGCTTCTTGATACAAGAAACCTGGCATCAAAAGCCAGCAGTCAGCAGGCACCACCAGCCTCGTCCAGGGAAGATCAGGCTCCACCTCAGCTGGAGCGTTTTCTTGGTCAGATCTCTGTTTGGCTCTCAGTCTCTGACCATCCCGACACTTTTCAGAGAAGGAAGGAGCAGTGCTATTGCTACTAAACTGGCCAGACAATACACACCTGTCCTTGAAGAGGCTGCGGGGAAGTGGTGGAAGAACCCATCTGCTTTTCTTGGCCTACACTAGCTAGAGACAGGAGAGCAGATGATAGGAGAAGCCCAGCTGCAGAAATGCTCCCATCTGCTGCCAGCTGGGCAGCCTGAGAAGCCTGATAAAGACTCAAAATGCTGCTCTAGGCCTTGACAGTGGTGGCCTGTGACTTATCCAAGGAGCAGTTCACCACCACAGAGAGGCAGGGAACACCACGCCCCAACCTCCTGCAGCTGCCTGAGGGCTTTATTTTTTAAATGAAACATATGGTTACAAAGGCACCGTAAAGGAGGGAGGAAGGAGATCATGTATGGTGGGTTACATACTATAAGAAAGGTTGAATGACATGGAGGTGGACCTTCAAATCACAGAAAATAATGAAGGTATTGCTGCTTCTGAACAGTTGTAGCGAGCACAGGAAGGCAAGAAGGCACATCCATAATGGTTTTACTTGGAGGAATAGGAACAAGACAGACTCTTAAGTGAAAAACACGCAGTCCACGCAGTTCCTGGACACCCTATGAACTAAAGGAGCTCACCAACTTCTGAAAGAGATGGAGAGGGACACAGGAGAAAAGCACTCTCCTCCCAGGAAGAGAGACAGGGAAGTCTCCCCTGGGCTCTTGGGTTTCTCTGAAGGGAATTTGTCTGCTCATGATGCCCTTGGGGAAGGAGGTGTGTCCACAGGAGCCCCCTCCTTGTTTGACAAGTCTCTCCTCCTTTGTAATCTCACTGATCTCAAGTGGGATGACAGAAAGTTACTTACCATAGCACCCAAACCACCAGCTGCACAGCAGTCAGGGAACTGGAACAAATTCCTTGGGAGAAAAAGAGCCAAAAGGAATTGCTCCTTGAGCAACAGTGGCCCCAATGGCCCTGTGTTGTCAAGCCACAGCCTGAGAAAGATAAAGCCTTCATCCTCTGGAGATGCTGGTTTCTCTCCATTGACTATTATCTAGGCTGAGCTATTAGCAGCTCTCCACAAGGCAATTTTCTGTGAACTTAGATTAACTGTATGTCTATGGCACATGAACGTGTTGCCTCATGTCAGGAAATAACATAACTCAAACTGCAGAACCAAGATTTCCTTCTTTTTTTTTTTTTTTTTTTTCTTGCAGTGGTAGCAGATTTTTTTGGTCAGCTTAGAAATACAACTGCATTGAGGTCAGGCATTTGCTAGAAGGTAAAATGCATTTTTTTAACTGGTTGGTTATTTTGAAGGATGATTATCTTTGCCTTTCAGAAAATTCTACCTGAACGTAGCCAAGGGCTGAGATCAAGAGCCATTACAGACACTGTAAAGGAAAAGGAAAGAAATACAGGAACTCTTTCAGAACATCACTTAGAAGAATGAATGCACTTGAGTAAAACCACCACTAATTTGCACCAACTGCACGTTTGACAGAACTCAAGCAGCAGATGCAGACCTCTTCTCCTTTTGCCCCGCTGACTCTTGGCATTTGATGGTACTCTACCATCATCACTTGACATTTTAACTGCTCCTTTCGTAACACAGCCTAGTGTTTGTGCATGCTCAGTATAAATTTCAGGCCACAAGCAAAACAGAGTGAATGCACAGGGTACATCTTGCCACCCATAAACACAAAATCCACTCATCTGCATTTCTTCTGCTCTTGCAAAAAGCGGAAGCCATTACAGCTTCAGTGGGCTTCAGTTAAATAAGAGTTAAGATTTATGGATGAAAAGCCCATCAAGAATTAAATTGCTTTGCTAGTCTAATAAAATAGCAGATGCTGATTTAATGAGAGGAATGACCACAAGTTTCTTGTGATATCCCCATGTAGTCTGCTAGGAATGTTTAACATGAGTATGAAAAGCTCCTGCAGTCCTCATGCAAGCAAAGCTTCAGTTTTGAATGAGAACTAAAGGATGAGATCCTCTAATCAAAATCTCTTTATTGCTACAGGTTACTTTGTGTTCTTGCATAGAATTTCTATAGACAAAGCCTCCATAAATGTAACACAGAAATGTGGGTATGGATGGGACCTCAAGGCATCATCCAGTGAAACTCCTGCTATGAGACAGGATCAGGGAAGCCTCAGTCAACACCATTGAGATCTTAAGATAAAACTCTCCAGTGAACAGAAATGCAAGGCTTTTGTACCCCATTTCAGGATTTCACCCTGTGAAATAATTTTACCTCTTAAAAAGTAATTTAAAACTTAAAATATTTTCCCATCTGCTTGTTATCTCTTAGCCCTTGATTAAATTCAATTAATCTACTCCCCTCCTCCCCAGTTCCAAGTAGGATGGAGTGAATACCACCCACGACACCCATATATTATGATTTTAAATACCTCTCAATTATTTCACAGGGGTTTTGTTTTGTCTTTCAACAAATCCTACATCATGGGCTCCCATCACGTATGACACCCAGCTTACTCCCCATTTTCCCCACAGCACCCCATTCCCCCACCTCCACACCCACAGCACCAGGCAAACACAACACAACCCGGGTGGTTCTTTTGCACTCAAGTTTTCTGCACTTCATCTACACTGAATGTCAGATTTTAAGCCATCTCTTCAATTTATCAGACTTATTCTGAACTGCCAGTCATTTATTTAAAGTGGCTAAAAGAAACAAGCCCAGGACAGACTTTCATCTGGATTACACCTGACAGCACGGCTACTTCCCTCTCCATTTGGGCAGGGAAATAAATATACCTTGCAAGCATCTTCTTCCTTTCTTCCTCCAAACCATTTTGAGACATTACCATAACAGTAGTGAACTCTAGACTACCTTTTCTACTCCCTTGTGTGGTCTTGTGGGACACTCTCAGCACCATTAAAGTTAAGATACAATCTTGATGTCTTCCTCCTTATCAACTAAGCAGATGACCTCATTCAAGGAAATGGTTTGGATAGGTCTGTTCTCTTCAAATCCACAATAGCTTTTAAAAAAATCTTTTAAAGCCAAATTACTTTTTGAATACTTACAATCACACGTTTTAGTAATTTCAGCCTTTTGTGAGGATCAAAGCTACACTGATGCACTCACAATTCCTCCAGTCCTCCTTTTCCAACCCTCCTCTCACTGGTAATGCAGACTGCGTTACCAAAATCAGCTGGTACAGACAGAGCCTGAAACAATAATTTACGTTCAAACATCAAATCATACAATTTGCATTTGATAGGCTCCAGAAATAAGACAAAGTTGCCTTAGAAAAGCCTCTTTTCCCGCCCCCCCTGCAGTTTTACTGCTGCCTGAAGTGCAGTTGTTCTGCAAAAGGGATTTTTAAGGGCATCATGCTTTTTGCATCAATCTTTCTACACTTTGTTCATTTTACAAACGTGGAGACAGCTCTTCCAACCATCAGCCCTACACATTAATCCTGCCTCTGGAAGTCAGCTGTTTCTTTTCTGGGAACCCCACTGCTCTCAACAGCAATCAACCTTTAATAGCAAGAGCAATCCCACAGCTGGAAATATACAAATTAACAATTCTGGGGGTAATGCAGAATGTAGTTCACCACGACATTGTTGCCTCTGTGGGATAACAGGCACTGAAAAAAAGTCCTCCCTAAAGCCAGGAGAGGAATTTGAAGTGCAATATTCTACCTTTGTTTGCATTCAGGAAAATAAACTAAAATGATGAGCATAGATGCAAACACTCAAAATCAGGAACTGCTGGTAAGAAGTTAGCTATTTTAAACAGAGGAATTAAACAGGCATTAAAATACCCAGCCCATATTCTGGGGCTTCTTCCAAAAACGAAGAACAGTGCTGACCAACAAGGCCTGCCGCTTGGCAGCCAGGAGCCACGCTTGCTGTCCCAGCAGCTGCGCATCAGCTGGGAGGACAGAACCTGGCTTATCCCCAAACAGGTATAGCCCTTTCTTCAACTCTCAAACACTGTAACCTTTGCTTCCCAGTCACCGTTTATGCGATTGTCTCTGCCACTGATGACTTCTTCCCTTACCCCTGTCTTGGTCCAGCTTTGACAGTGATGCTTTTGTCGCTCTACATCCCACGCAGACTGCCATTTTGTGAACCCCGTAACAGCCCAAGATCTTGGAAATACCTTTGTTCATTTTTTTCATTTTAAACAAAATCTTGTCTTTAGGAATAGGGATCACATGTAGGAACATCTTCCCTTAATTGCGCCATCATGTTTTTACTGAAGCTAGCAGAGTGTAAACACCCTCCCTCCCCCACCTTACAATTAATATCTCTGTTCCCACAGACCTTATTTTTCCTCTTCATTGGCTCCAGCTATTTACATGTTTCCCATGACTGAGCACAATATTGGGCATTGTATCTGGAGCAGAACCGCCCTGCGATTTACTCCAGCTGCTGCCTTTGCTGGGTGATTTCACAGCAAATTATTATTTGCTCATTAATATACAGTCATGTGAGTAACACTCCAGCTTGAGCATTCTTTTTTGGGGGGGGGGGGGGGGTGGTATTTAATATGGTTTTATTTTTAAATTGCATTCTTTATACTGGAGTAAATGCTTGGGTATTTGTACTATTGCTTCCTGAGGCTTGTGAAGTTCGTTTTTTTGTTCTGTTTTTTACTTGTTAAATGGATAAGAGCCTTATGCCAAGCAGCATAGTCCACATCGCCTGCCACCTTCTCCCCCTCCTCCATAACTGCAGCCAGACTATTTTTCCATTCATCACAGCATCACTGTTTTGGATATAACTAAAGAAGATCCCGATATGGTGGGACTCTGGTTGTAGGGAACCAACACAGAACTAGTACACGATTGCTGATAAAGTCCCAGGGAAATATGGTGGGGTGCAGGTCTTCTGGAACCTAAGCTTAATTACAAATTACTGTAACCAAAGTCAATTTAACAAAGATTTGCAAAGTAGCTCCATATCCAGGGGCTCAGATCCACTCTTTGGCTGATACGGCACACTAGAATATCCCAACCTCTGCCCTGAACCAAGCAGGACATCTCATCTGCTGCAGCCCTGGAATTTCAGTAACTCTGAAATAGTAAACTCTGGACCAGAGTACTTTAAAAAAGGAGAATCTGAAGGATGTATATATGAACTGGTGGCCCCCAAGTGTAGAGGAAGGCAGTTCTAGACCAGGATCTGGGTCAGTTTAGGGTTCTAGGCCGGAATCTAGGTCAGTTCAGGGTTCCAGACTGGGATCTGGATTGTGTTCCAGAATGTAGGGTAGTTCTAGATCCAATAAAATGGAAACTTTAGTAAATGCTTAGTTCAGCAGCCTGGACTTTGTTAAATGAAGTACATTTCTGTAAATTGATGCGGTATTGACTTTGTATTTCTTCTGTATGTTAGAAGGCCAACAAAAACCAGTCAAATCTTGAGTTCACAAGAAGGTACAAAACATCTTTTGGGAGTATTTTGATAATTGAGCAATGAAGCGGCGTAATTTGTGGCCATTTCTAGAGTATATTCTACTATTTTGCACAGTGATCCAACTTGAAAATCACATAATTTATGTTACCCCCAAGGCCTTAACACTGCAAGGGAAAGAAATCAAGATTGCTCCAAGATCTTAAATGAACAACACCAACCTCCAACACAAGACCTGCCTTGTGCCAGCAAGCTCCTTTTGCTTCAAAAAGAAAAGATGCTGAAAATACATTAGCCATGTAGAGTTTTGCGCTTCATTATGCAACACTCATCTTTATCTTCACAGCATCTGGGAGAAATTCAGGTGTCTGATTCTGTACTGTTCCCTACTATAAGCTTTGCATTTTTTTATGTATGACAAAATTGATCAGTAAGCATGACTTGCAAGAAAATAATTTTACTTGACCCACTTCACACTCACTTCTCACCCTGTTCTCCAAAAATCTTTGTATCTTCTGTCATACTGAAGATTAATTCTATTTGGGAAGATGAAGACCTAGATAAAGTTAGTAAAAAAAAAAAAATCACAAAACTGCAATCTTGAAAACTGAGCAACAGAAAACAGTAAAATTAAAAGTGTCTTTAAACACACGCAAACATTGAGTGAAGTAACACAGTGCCTCCCCACCCTGAGCATATTTAGGCTTGGACATTCTCATATACTGTACATTTAATACAAGTGAAGACAAACTACAACATGCTTAACCAGATGAGATGAAGATTTGATGTTTGCATCTCCAGAAACATTTCAAATATATAACCAACAGCTACAAGGATTTCAGCTCCTACACATGAAAAAATCCTAATCTAAAAGTGATGTCTTTTGGCATCAAACAAGATTCCTGCAACCCTCACCATCGAAGGGGCATTTCATCCTTAGCATCCCGCTGGATGCTCTGCTCTCCCTACAAGATCCCTGCTCACACTTGAGGAGTTTTCTTTGCAACCAAACACTGAGATTGTGTGTAACACAAAAGCAGTTTGGAGGAAGAGCTGGCACACAACCCAGCCATGTCCAATTTCTGACAAGATTAGAGTAGCTGTGAAAACGGAGTCCCACCAGCAGTCAAATACTGCTCACGATCACCAGCAAAAACTATTAAATGCTGTAGCAGAAAGGTATGGATCTGCTTTTGTCCAATTACAAAAACCAAGGTAACAGAAGTACTAAGAAAAACCAGCTCGCTGTAGCTCAGGAGCACAGCCCAGAATCCATATTGTCCATCCCTGACACAATGCTGTTTCCTAGGTGAGGTCAGACAACTTCTGTCCCCCCCATCGGCAGCTGCAGCACAGAATTTACGTTTATAAAGCCACAGCCGACTTTGAGTTAGCGTGTACTTTCTAAGTTAACTAAAAATGCCTTTTAACTATAAAAAAAGCCTTTTTAGCTTAAATAAAAATGCCTTCAGGCTTACAGAGTTAGTCTCTGCAGCTGACACAAACAGGGTCTGCTGTTTCTAACTGCTGGATGATGTCAGGCTCAAGAAAAAGCGCCGATGAACCCAGTATGGCAGCACCAGAGTGACCATTACAATTATTTCTTACTGCAGCCTATGTGGAAATTAAGTTTCAGCTGAGTATTTCAGCTTCTAGGTTCTTGTTTTGGTTAGATTGGAGTTGTTCCCTCAGTAGTATGGGGCAAATAGAGCTTATTTCAAGAAAATACAACTTAAGTGATGAATACACATAAGAAAGGACATAAAAGTTCCCAAAGGAAGAGAAGCATTTTTCACATTTAGCATTTAATCAGGCATCTGGAAGCCTAAAGAAAACAATATTTAAGGCTGCGCTATGTGCAGAATACAAAGCTTTGGCCTTTGGATCAGGCTCCAAGGGAGTGCTGCACTAACGCAGACTGTTCCAGTTACTCTTGAAGATGATCTCCTGACAAAACCAGCAGGCGTGCCAGTCTTTCTTGAATGCCAGTGTCTTTCTAGCATCGCTAGTACTGGCAGCACCAACCAGTACTCCTCAGGACTGCATTTCCATAATTACTTACTCTGAACAAGAGAAAGGATTTTTCACTTACCCTGTAAAGTCCCGTGATGGACCAACTCCATCGGGACTGGACTCCCCTGGGGCCCCTCTCCGCTTCTGACACTGCAGCATGTTGTCAACCTGTGGGACCAAGAGCCATGAAGAGCTTTTCTCAATTAGCGGAGAAAAGACTATGGGGCCGGGGTGATAAGGCACATTTTTGGACATTTTTGTCTCAGATGCGAGCAGCATTCACTGGCAAAGATAAAAGTCTCAGCCTAAGAGCCACATAAAACTTTGCTTCTCACCTGGCTGCAGCCACCAGGCTTTGTGGCAGTGACAGACTCCCCTAGAGCAGTCTTCCCTGCAGGTATCAGCCTACAAAACACACTTCCAGAACTCCCTCCCACTTTCTCTTCTTACACCCGCTTCCTCGCTACTGTTTACATTTTTCTCTACCGTGTCAGCAGCCTGCAGATCAGCTCCTAGAGGTTCTGCAAAGAAAACCAGGATACAGTTCAGCACATTTATAGCATAGTTAGCATAGATAACTTCATTGCTGAGTTAGAAGTTGTTCAGAAAGTAGGTAGTGACTTAAGTCTGGCTGGCGATAAAAAATTACACTGAAGATGGTAAACGGGATGATGATGGGAGATCACTTCCAACTCTACCATGCTTGAGCAGTTGCAGAAGAGACCTGCAGTCGCAAAGAGAAGTGAAAACGTCACACCAGTAACAGCTTTAAAATAGGTTGAGAAGTGAGGAGATGGTCCACATAACTGAATAATAATGCTGGCAAAGGCAAAATTAAGCATCTCAACAGACAGAACTGTCAGGCTGCAGCTGACAGCTGCAACAGCCAGAGCAGCAACAGTTCATCTGCACCAGTTGCCATTTAACAGTTTATCAAGGTAGGACACCGGAAAAGGAATACTCATTAGGACTCAGGACACCAAGGTCTATAAAATAAATGTTAGAAAACACATTTATATGAGAGTTCAGCTGGGATCCATTTATAAAATGGAGGTAATTTTACAAAGCTCCTTAACTTTCAGCATCACTGTGACAACCAACTACCTGAAGAACCCCGTGTGATGAATGAAGGTGCCGATCACTAGGCAGCACGCAAACACTAGTGCTGTGACCTGAAGGCTTTGTTTCCTTTTATACCAATTTCAACGATCTTAGTTGAGCATTTCTAAGGAATTAAAATAAATATTTAACTCCTATCAGGCCTTCTTCATATGGGCTGATGTAAAGATATGCTCTTTTGAACATGTGAAATATATTTTGACAGTTAACAGACTCACTTCTATCTCCATTAAGACTCTCTTAGAAAGCACGTAACTGAGCATTAAATAATCCGCAGCACTTTCATACCCAAACATCACCCCCTAAGACAAAATGATTTAAGTCAAGTACTTTGCACTAGCCCCAGTTCCCCTGAAATCACTGGCTCCAGCCCAGCCACCCCCCCTAAGCAACACCCTACACAGTCAGGAGAACTTACAGTCCCCCAAAGAATTGTTAGTCTTGGGTATGAAGCTGGTTTGGGAAACTTCTTCCTTACTCCTCATCAGCCCAGTTTTGTTCACCTACCAAAACCAGCAGGGATTTTGCAAATTTTGTATGACTTGTTGTAAGAGACACACTAGTAAGTAATATTTAGCACTGGAACTGAGCCCAATTAAACACTTTCAGAAGAGCCTATGTAAAGCGCTGATCATCACCAGTTTGATCAACTGCAGACCACCTTCCTACTTTTGTAATATACAACTTTAAAAAGTAGATACCATACATCTCTGGACACCGACAGATTTTGTAACACTGTTCAGAAATTTATATCAGAAATACTTTTAGTTGTTTTCTAAACACTACCCCGATAATAGCAGACCATTTTAGAATCTAGTGATAATTTTATTTTAAAAATCCCCTTGTAAAGCATTAAGGCTGGTGCCAAAATCAGCACTCAGTCCAATGGTTTGCCAAGGCAGGATTACCTCATTATCTCTCTGAACCAAAAAAACCAAACAACAGCAGAGGAGTACAGCTTTCAGGATGCTAAGTCAAGGACATCTGAACAGCTCCTCTCAATATTCTGTTGTAAGACAAATTGAGCAAAACTGTCCTTAGTGTACAGAAAGCTATACTAATCTTTCATGGTAGGTTTTCTTTATTACCAGTATTGAAAATAAGTCACGAACATAAAAGCAGCAAGAGAAAAAGTTGCACCAACTGCAATCATTTTTCCCCCAATCTTTCCCCCTCCCTCCCTCCCAAGTTCTCCACAAATACAGAGACTAAAGCATATGCCATGTGAGAATGTAAATCAAACCATACATTTAAAATGGATTTTAATTAATGTACAGCAGTTACTGTTCATTAATGTTACGCAGTCCCTGCAATTACATTCTTTGTAAGGTAAGTCTTCACTTTTCTTTATTGAATCTTCTGATGGAGAAACAGAAAGGAGGGGTGCAATCAAGGAGTAAGGAATGATCAGTCATTAAAAATTCTGGGATTTCGAGTAGTAAACCTCAGAGAGTCTTCTACAAAGTTCCAGAAATAAATGGTGGCAACGTGTATATATTGCAATTTTATTTCATTCGCTCAAACAAAACATTAGCATGTAAGAAATTTAAAATGACACAATATGATAAAAATAGCAGAGAATGAACTGAGAAACTAAAAGGAAGGTAAACCTAAATGCATGAAAAGTCAACATTCATTAGTGATCATCTTCAGTCTCTGATTGACACTGGATGCTCAATAACTTTTTAAAACAATGAACTGGAAATCATTATGACTATCTGAAGAGATTTCAGCACCAGCACTAAGATTTTTACATTCAGTTGGTTTGCAGTTGACTTGGTAGCCACCGGTCTATAGTACAGGTTTATCACGGGTCAGATCACAGTGTTGAGGAAAGCGACGCCTTCCTGGCATTAGAAAGGATCCCTTAAACTGCCCTCAGCTTAAGACATCCATTGTACAAAAGCACA
The DNA here is from genome assembly GCF_000699245.1 of Pterocles gutturalis. Taxonomy (NCBI): domain Eukaryota; kingdom Metazoa; phylum Chordata; class Aves; order Pterocliformes; family Pteroclidae; genus Pterocles; species Pterocles gutturalis. Next base: position 94,360 of record NW_010108589.1, on the reverse strand, counting down.
GAACCACCACAATATGGTTTTTAAAGAACTTACGTTACCAGTAAGCAAAATAATCTTAGCTTCTGCAGTTCATTTTCAATACTGAAATCTCTGGAAACGGTGCAACTGTCAGTAGGACAGGAAATGTCTACAGTAATCTTTAATTCAATCCGATTTTCTGGAAAGAACCAATTCTGCAGTTTGAGATTACAGAAAGTATGTATGTAGAAGCAGCACAAAAGACGACATCTGTTCCTTTTTCTTTTAAACAGAAATCATGTTAATTGTAGACCAAGGCACAAAACGTTTAGTGCATAAGCCAGTTCCTTGCACAATCTAGTAGTTCATCCTTTAATTTTGGACCACTTATACCCATTCATGCTATTCCACTATGCTACTCCTGAACTCTCCTAGAAACAAATCAAACGTGATTTCTGACAAGGGTAAACTTCCCTAATGCTCAAAAAGTCCACGTAAAACAAAAAGTTACATCAACAAAGATGAAAATGCCTCCTCTTGTTTTGAGAAAAACAGTACTCGACAAGCTTACTATGGATTTTGTTTTAATGCCTTCAATAAATGCATGCAGAAAAATGTTTTTCTTTAAAAAAAATTATTAATAAATGGAGTTAGGCAATATTTCCACTGTAGTCTTCTCTTAGAATTTGAACCTATAGAAACAGGAAATGTTTGAATTGGAAGAAAATTTCCCACTGAAGCCTTTCCAAAGCTGCAAGTGCTGTTTTGCTTTGGTGTTCAGCACTTAAGACAGTATGTTATTGAAAGCATTTGTCCTACAAATGGAGCTGCATATACTTTTAAGATGAAACATTAATCTCTCCAAAACTTGTAAGCAAACTTTTCTTTTGGATCAGCACAGATCCCAAAGCAAACATGACACTGTTACGGCTCAGAAAAATTGACAGTGCAGAGGAAAAGGGAGGATTTTGATCCATGTTCTTTGTCCAAAGCACTACAGATCCAACTCACAGAATTTCTATTCCACTGAACGGTACCACATTTAAAAAAAAAAATTAAAAAAAAATTTACAAGCTTAAAATCTGAAAACCCTGGTAAACAGAAAGGTATCATCTCCCCTAAAAATGCTTCTCAAATTGTTGACTGAAACCAATGGCACACCATTGCTGTTTTTCAGGGTTTGAGTTGTGTGGAGCTGTGAGGTTTTTTTGTTGGCTTGAGGTTTGGTTTTTTTTTGTTGGTTTTGATTTTTTTGTAAGGAGGGTGGGAGATAAATTAGGCAGAGAAGGGGACGTTTATTGTGACCTGATGCCCCATTGTTCTAACGTAACTAACTGCTGTCCTGTTTCATTAAACAATCAAAAAATGAGTCTCAGAAACGAGTGAAGCAGAGGGTCATGGTAAAAAGGTAAAGGACAACGCACTTACACAGGTGCATCCTCAGTAATTCAGATGCCTACACATTTGTTCTCTCACCGAGAAATGAGTTAGGTTCACATGGGAGTTTCAGAACCATTATGGAAGTATTACTGAATTTCAAATAGAAAACTGAAAAAAGATACAAAAGCATTAAGTACCTGGTTCCATTAACATGGTTACTGATAAAAGTCACGTTTTCCTCATTATTACACATGCATGTAAGATGAAGAAAAGTGTAGAAAGTAATAAAAATGTGTCACCTTCCCCCTCCCTCATCCCGCATCCTTCTGGGCATAAATTAAGCCTTACAAATGAAAAGGCTACTCTGTGACATGCAATTTTTCTTTTAATTAAAAAGCTGGCTGTGTTGTGTTACATTACAAAAATGTCCACATGCATAAATCTAAAAAAAGCCCCAAAGTCTACTGTAAATCTACAACATACTAATGATTTACATTTGACTGCTGATTCGCATTATGTAGAAGTCTTAGATTTGGTAAAGCATTGTAACAATGTAGGAAGGCATCTACATCTTTAAACTCTGGACTGTATTTGCTTTTTTATTTTCCTATAAAATTGCATGAAGGCTAACTAGAGAGGCTTCCTATCATGAAATTCCAAAATCTTGATATGTCATCACCGTCTAGGTCATTCACTTACAAATATTGCCCTTTAAAAGCGTGCATTTCTAGTTGTTCCATGTTTTGTGAACTGAACTTCTACACATCTGACCTTTTAAATTATTCATGGAAATATCAGATATGATAGGAAGACAAACCTGAGATACATTTGAAGTACAACAGTATAACTTGCTAACTCCTTCATTAACAAAGAAAACCTCTCTGAAAAGCCTTCCCAAGCTTTTCCCTGTTTTTTTTTTGTCTTAAATTCTGCAACACGTGCAATTTTATCTTGACATGAGTAGACTTCAAAGCACTGTGATCTTGTCTGATAGGTGTAGGAATTTCTGCATAATCATTACAGTAACTTTAAGAGTCTTTTCCACCCTGCTGTAAAGGTCAGAAAAAAGCTGCAAACTAGGAGGGGAATAGCATATCACCAGACTGATGTGTCTGAAGCTTTTCAGAATAGGTTGTTCTTCTCCCTCCTTCCACGTGTCTGTCTGTCTGTCTCCGTTTTCTTCTAACAGCTCACAAAACGTAGTCAGTTTTATACCAAGTTAAAGAGTCACAATCGGCTTAGTACTAGTCTTTCTATGCGGTATTCGACTTGCTGAGTTCCTGCCTGATAGCTAGAGAGAAAGAGAGAGAGAAAGAAATTAACAAATCAAATAGTCAAAGGCAAGGCAGAAAGCCAGAATACACAACAGACCTTAACAAACGCTCACCCTGCTCCAACAGTCTTAGAACGTGAATAACCTATACGTAAGATAGTTTCATGTGGCTTCAGACAAGTGTCATTCTCAATCAGGCAGTACCTTTTTTCCTACCGTAAAATTTTTGTTAACATCTTATTTCTCAGTTCTGCATCTCCAGCAAGTCTATGACCTTACCTGATGACAATCACTACCACTGGGATTATCAAGGAATGTGTGTGGGGTTATTTATTTTAATTATTTTTGTTTGTTTTAGGAGCAGTCTTAGGGCCCTCCCTTGTTTTCATTGTACTGTTCTGAAAGGCTGCAGTACATATCACGGTCAAAATACAGGGAAAAGCACTGCATCCTCTGTCGCCCCAAAACAGCCAGCTTTTCGATACATCAGTTGATGACATTTAATATTTTACCAGCAGTGGTATCAGTTTAACATGACTTTAAAGCACACCAAGGTAGTAAACCACAGAATTTTATTTACTGCTTGACTGGTGGACTTAGATTGTTCTTTCTCAATAATTTCCCTAGGAAAATATCTTCTGCTAAAATAAAAACACAAATTGCAAGAATTTTTTTGACTCCTGTGTTACAGACCAAAGAGAAAAAAACTGAAAGCTGGAAGCACAATCCTAGTCTGAATATGACCAGTTTTGAAACGTCCACTTCAGAAGCTCTGGATTCTTTAAAAATAATCCACCTACCACCACATGATACAAGGATAACTGCAAATCACTCAAATACAGCATCCCTCCTACCACATTTAAGAGACTACTTCTTGTCAATGTGCTATTAAAACAAAACGTACAAGAGAGAAAACATACAAGTGCATAAATCAGAACAGGTTTGGCACAAATTAAAGTATACCATCAGACTAACAAAGCTACTTTCACCAATATATCATTCTCAGGCTACAAACACATTATATTTACATTGTTGTGCACCTGGAGCTACTTACTTTAAGACTGAACAACAGCAGCAAACAGATTGATACCTACCATCAATGAGTTCTTCCTTTAATTTCGTTAACTCCTTCCTCATTTCATCTAAAATGTCCTATGGTGTTAGAGCACAAAAAAAAGAGATTAGTTTTGCAACATGAACAGATTAGTTTTGACACCTGTAACTTTATGCAGAGAGAAATCCAAAATTCTTCTAACCTTTAATCAACCTTTAACCCTTCTGAAATGCAAAATCCAGCCTTTATCTTCTCAGTTAATCCCCTAAATCTAAAGCATCCCTAAAACATTCTTACTGCAGGTACAATGAAGAAAAAACCTTCTGAAGAAGTCCTACAAATTGATTCCTGAAGAACTTAAGAGAGAAGGGATAAACTGAAGTTAGCAATGCAAAAAAACTAACTAAAAACTGCAAGTCAAGGAAATATTCAAAGAAAAAAAGAAAAAAAAGAGGGATCCAGTTACCAAGGTATTCCCAGTCACCAAGTGGAATGTGAGGGAATGAAGGTGATGGAGTGAAGTGCCCTCCCCTGCTTGTTTTCTCCATCCTTTCATCAAGTGATGTTAACTGATGATTTGGTGACAATGTTTTTACAGAGTGGGGGGTAGTGTCTGTTTCTGCAGAGGAGACTGTCACCTCCTGGCCAAACCTTAGCAGGAAACTCATCCAGAAGATTTCAGTTGTTTCTTTTTCAGCTTTGGGGTTAGCATGCTGTTCACAACTGAGCATGCAATCACTCAAGTGTATTCTAGATTTGTTGAGTCTTTCATGAGCTGTTGGTGGAAGACACATGCATGGACACACCTTCCCTGCCCGAAGTCATCCTGGAGTAAGAGCACATACCAAAGCTGCAGAGGTAGGTCTCCGAATTTGCCAAGTCTTAGACATGACCCTTGCACAAGCAGCAAGAAGCCTTGGAGCAGGAGTGTGGCCACCACTTGCTGGGAAGGGCAGTGGCAAGTAAGAGCTCGACATGTGTCCAGTAGCAAACCGTGAGAAATGATCTTGCCTCCAGAGAACAGAATCTTAACAGAGGCAGCAAGAGTCAGCGTGATGGAAATGGGAGAGCTGTACTTTATGGGATAGTAGGATCCCCATTCTCTGTGCCTTCAACTCGAAAGAACCACAGAGAAGAAAAAAAAGCACCCCAGGAAAAAACAAACCAAAACAAAACACCAAAAAACTACAAACAGAAGAGGAAAGAAGAGCAGCCAAGACTCATCAGCAGCATTTCATGGAAACTATAGCAAGAGTACTGCAAATCCTCATGAGATTACAAAACCGAAGCACCTCTTGCACTACATTCTAGAACAATCCTACATGCGCTCCATAACTACCCATGGGGCCCAGAGCCCGCTCTAGAACCAACCACCTAGCCAGAACCCACTCTTGACTACCACCTAGCTGGAACCTGCTCTAGAACCAACCACAAAGCTGGAACCTGCTCCAGAACCTCTGTCCTCACTTGAGGACCAGCCCGTTGACCCAAATGCCACTTGAGGAAAACACCTCCAACTCCACAGTTCACACCCCCTCTAAAACCACTGCCACCAACACCACCACCATGGTCCTACAAACAACCCTTGAACTCTCCAAGTCTGGAACCCACCTGCCACACAACCAACCACTGCTCTACAGACTCCTGAATGTAGAGCCCCCTGGCAAGAGCAAGCACCTCACTTTCCCCTCTTCAATGACGGGAACCCGACTTCAGCAGAACCTTGCCTTGAAAAGAGGCAGATCACACCCACAATATACTGTGTGCTCAGAGGCTCTGCCAGAAAATTAACTAGCACCACCTCAACACATTTCCCAAGAAAAGGAGCTTCCACCAGCTTAGCATGGACAAACACAGCCAAAAAACAGTACCACGGCCTCAAACATGACTCCTCATATCATGCATATCGTCAGTGAGAAAGTGCACTACTGCTTTTGTGCGCGTGGAACGTCTGCTCGGTCTACAGATCACTAATGCTCTTAACTGATAGCTCCTGTCTTCGTACAAGTCACGAGAGACCCCTTGCAGAGCCTCTGTTTGCACAGGTTTGTCTGTTTGGCAACTGTACTTGACAAAGGCCTGTCACCTACAGGTAACCAAACATTTCCCAAAGCATCCCATAACGTCTTTTCCTCATTTAACAGAAGGCGGCTGCTGCCTTCTTCCCATGAGAAGAAGCCAGGAGAGCTACACTAAAGGTGTATCACTGGATGTTCTTTGACCACCCAAACTCATGACCACAGATGCTCACATCTGATATTAAATCACGGTGATACTTGTTCTGCTAGAACTGCTCTGAGGGCTTGTTTTTTGTTTGCTTGCTTGTTTGGGTAGAAAGAAGAAAAATAAAAGGTTTTCCAGGCAAACCAGTTTCCTAGTTCCATCCATAGTACCAACACCATCTTTTGTGTGCTGCCTAATGCAACTGCAGGAACAAGCATCTCTGAGGAAGTAATGGGGCTGTGTAAGCTGCCATCCTGGAGTTACAGCTCCTAAGAGTACTGAAACACGTCTGGGGAAAAATAATTACTAATAATTACTAAATCATTATTTAAAATTGAAATTAGTTAACAAAACAGCTAAACACTGGTATTGGAGAGCTACAAGTCCTTATGCACAAGTTTTCTATTCAAAGCATTATATACGTACCTGCTTCAATCTGTCATAATCTAGACCTTCTGACTGTACTCCATTGGCACTGGGTTGCCCCGTTGGTGTAGATTTTGGTCTGTAGTACAAAAACACATCCGTGAATTACTCATTATGACAGGATACATAGGACTTCTCCATCAAACTTGCTAACATTTGTCTATCAAAAACACAGTATAGAATCAGAATGAAAAAAAATGTTGGGAAGTGGGAGGGTGGGTGAATCAGGCAGACCCAAAATATTGCACAGAATAGAAAGCAACCACCAAGAACATGTTCCACACGCTTGGAAACGTTAATTACCATAAGAATAAGAGTTATTAGATCAAAACAAGAACTTTTCAAGTAGCAGACAGATTTCACTGTCAACTGTTTCTGATTTTTTCATAATGGGCATGAAAAGCTGAATGCCTTCACATGTCAAATACTTTCCCTTATCCAACTGCTTACTCACTTCATTAGGGTCCTTTCAGAGAAACACTCCCACTAGCTAATGACTACATGTTGATGTTGTAACTGTCTGAATGCTGTGGAATCACCCTGGCAGATTTCCAACATTCGACAGGACATGGCTGAGCAACCTTATCTATCTCCCTTTCTACCTAAATTATTCCATCAATTGCTTTCTAAAGCTACTGAAAGCAAATACTGTAACAGCAGTAAGATTTATAAGGTAATACTTGAGAGGGAGTTCTAGTGTTTTGGACTATGTCATGTTCAGTGCTTGCTTATGTGATACTCTCTTAAGACATCAAAAACTTGCTTACCAAGGTCATCTTGCATTTTTAACACACATTCCAGAAGAAGCAGGTTTTCTACCTTCTCATTTGTCTTTTCTGATGCCCTCTGTCTATACAAGGTGTATCTCAGGCTTGTGTATTTACTACGCTTCCACAGGGCCTTGCATACCTAGAGCTACGAGCAGAGTCAGAACCTAGATGCTAACAACAGGAATACAGAAACGATTTCCGAAGCAGGGATGGATGGATGCAAGGTGTAGGACAAAAAGGGAGGAATGTTCTGCTCTTCTTAATTACTTTTTACATCTTGGCTAACATTCTCTCTCCATCACTCGATAAAATGTTAAGCCAAAAAGCTGTTGATAAAATCGCTGACAGTTCACGTCAAGAGGTTTCCCCCATGTTTAGAATTATCACAGTACGCTAAGGAAGGGCAGGGTATTAGTAGCCTAAACTGGGTCCTATTTCATTGCCCTTCTATGTGGCATCACTGAACAAAAAAAGCCTGGCCTAAACTCAGTGTCTCACTTCAAAATTCTTACATAGGAGGAATTCATTAAACACTGCATTTTTTGGATTTGTTACCTGAAGGTGCAGCCTTATTTATTACAATTGAAGGTGGCCAAAAAAGACAAACCAGCAGGAAAGGCACAGTTCTGCATTTTATCTTCTCTCAAATACACAGTATAAAACTCTTTTTTCAGAATAAAGCAGAACATGTGAGGGACACAAGCAGTATATCCACTGCTTTAGTTTATTCTATTTATTTATGTATTTTCAATTTAGCTAACACAAAAAAGGCTGTGTTCTCACTCAGAAGAAAAAAATTGTGAACTTATATTTTTCTTTTTTTTTTCAAAATCACTACCTTCAGCTTTAATGCTTCTTCCCTTACAAGACAGCAGTTCATCCATGAAGAAATTGTCTGATTACACTGTCTTTGTTCAGTATGAGCTGAATGAGCCTCATACTGGATTGTCTTGATGACTTGTATAACCTGACAGGACTATTTTCGTATTTGCTAATGGAAGGAAAACACTCAAAATGTGACTCTCAACAGAAGAGGGCATGCACACCAAAATGTCATTTTGATACTGCACAAACTTTCTCAGGCTTGTGCTCTCCAGCAGATACTTTTACCTCTTGGAGGTTCCCAGTGTGAAAAACGTTAAGAAACAACATGGGACACAAGAGCTGCCTATTTTTCTCCCCCTAACCTGTAACAGGGCATGCCTGTGTCACTGAAGCACCTGGCACATTAAAAGAAATTCATGAAAGCCTTCATACACATTCACAGCTACCAAGCAATTCTGGTGACAGGACATTTTAAACTGGTACACATGAGCCCACTCATCTTTTCAAAAGGCAGTAACTTCAGTGTAGGTGACAGAAACCCCTCAGCAATTTTTTAAATGCTTCACGATTATTTCTGTGCACTGACAAATTAGGTACGTCAAGCCTAGTGGCACCCACTTACAAAAAAACACCTGAGAATCTAAATGTAAATTCCAAGAAATTGCTAACATCATTATTGCTTTAAACACACTGAAATGAAACACCTGATCCATCAAGTAAGAAAGAAGATAAAGTGGAAGGAGATGGAAAATAGAATTCACCTTGTAACCACCAGAAAGCCTACAGTGTGAGCTAATGCTATGAAGACAAACCACAGTTTGGGTTCTTTTACAAAACTCTTTAGATACTGATAGTGCTTAGTTCCTTATGAAAGAATCCCTCGCTCAAAAACATTTATCAACATGAGATCTTTGGCAATTGCTACTTTATCATATACCTGGTATTTAAAGTGTTACTTACAGTTTACACCTGAAACAGTGAATGCTGACTCACTCCAAGCAGAATAGCATTGTTTTTCAATTTTTCCATGTATAGCTTATAATCATTTCTGTTCACTATCACTTTGTTCCCATTCACTATGGCATTACAGCATATACCCAATGTGACTGAAAAAAGAATCAGTGTCCCCCCAAATGCAATTCCTGACAAGTGATAACAGAGACCTATTACACGCCTTAATGGAAGAACCCAAACAAGAATATACTTTATTAAAATAAAGTGACTTAGGACTAATATTTTAATTAAATTACTTTAAAGAAGAGCTCTCCACAGCTAGACTGCTTCTTGCTTCTTTTGCTTCAAATCTTTAGAATAAAAAGGCAGCTTTGACAACCATACGCCATATACCCCTGCTATCTGCAAAAAGCTCAACAGGAAAGCCACTTTAAGAATGCTACCCCTCAGTCTTATGAATGTATTCTATTTTTGCTTTCTGAAATGGAACATATTCATTCAGTCAAATATGAAAGACTTAACTAGCCAATTTCTAATCCCAGGCAAATCTAGCTTTCTTCCCCCCCCAAATTATCCTCTTTTTCCTTCTTTAGCTTGCTGAGAAGAAAGACTAATGGTGAATGTAGTTGCCATTAAAAAGAAACCATTAACTACTTAAATTTAGTGAATGAAACATCCCAACCATTCAAACCTAAGATGGCTAAAGAGCTCTCCCGTGTGGTTTTTCATAGCATTGCCTAACAGGACAGTGAGGCTACCCTGATAGGCCCTAAAGCACCTTTAATCAAGCATGCAAGATAAAGATTTTATTCATGCCAACATGCAGAAAACACCAACCAAGATCAGTAGCTAAAAGGGGAACTTTTCATACAAAAGATTAAGTAGTCACCACAATGAATGCCTTAATGAAAAACAAAGCTGGAATTCAACTCAGTAATTCTGAGGAGGTCTGTAATGCTTACCCATGGAAAGCTCTTAAAACCTGAAGGCTTTTAATGCCAGTATTTTTTGACTACCACTACAGAGAGTAAAACTGAGATCCACAGCTTCAAATACACATGATGTTAATTCTAATTTATTAATATGTTCCCAACAGAAACACTGCTTTATGTTTAACAAGCCCTTTTTTTTTTTTCCTTTCTGATGTTTAAGTCAGGCAAAATCTATCTGTTATCTTCACTTAATTTGTGAAAAGCAGATGTGAAAATTCACCTGGAAAATTGCTATTCCTGTGTACCTAAACCTACATTTTTGAAAACCTGCTTCTCAAAATACTGCAAATGGTTCACTACATCTTGGCATATCCAACAGGAATTTGAATCTTCACAGGTTAGTGACTGGCAGAAAACCAGTATTTCATATGAATTCACAGCTAGTTCTTAAGCCATATCAATTTGCCTTTGGCACCATCTGCTTTTAACTAGTCCAAAAATGGGCTCAACTGGAGAAACAAAATGTGAAGAGGAACCGATCGTACCTGTGGTGATTACCAATCCATGCAGAAAAAGTCCAACCCTGAATTGGTCAAAATGGTTATTACAAAGTCTCAAATCCCAACAGGATGATACCTGTTTAATGAATCATAGAACCTGTTTTCAGAAGCAAGCAGATTTTTCCACGGAGATTCACGTCTACGAAGGGGAGAAACACGACCTTAACAAGCTATAATGGGTCTTAAGTATGTTCAGTTTCAGCACCTCAAATACCATGGAGTTTCACTAGTTGTGTTCCAAGAGGTCTATTTGAATATTTCAGGAACACTAAAAGCACATAGGTTAAGTCTTTGCAAAGTCTGCTACAAAAAAGGGCCTGATTTTAAAGAGGACACTAGTTACTTTAAAATACTTATTCCTTCCGAATAACAATTCCTTCATTGTCTACCTGTTTGGAAGCTCTGAAGATAAAATTTTGCTTAGTTGCTAGTTTCTTAGGTATGCTTTGTTTAATCCCGGTAAATGACTCATATCCTCTCTGTAGAGGTCAGAAGGAGGTTCTCAAGCTTACCAGGTGAAAGATATCCCCTTTTGGCAAACACGGTATGAGTGTTTCAAACAGCAGCACCCACTGACTAACTCATTCAAAGTTACTTTAACAAGCTGCTTGCTGAGATAGACTTGACAACTGTAGAGAATTAAGAAAAATGCAAGGATATTCAAGAGAATGTCCTACTAATACCTTTTCTTTCTCCGTCCATGAAACATTCCTCATCCTGGCAGGACAAACTGACCACTGACTAGAAAACTGTACAAGCAGTCTTAAAACATATCCTATGGCACCTTCCAGCAGCTTATGACAGCACTGGAAAATAAAACTGACCTTCAATAAACATAAAATTCTTATTTTGGAAATACTTTTAGAGTAGACACCCAGTGAGGCCCTCATCAAGCTGAATCCTATCGACATTTTCCATTGGATGACTGAAGACAAAACCTTGACAGAGAGATTTTCTTAATATCCTCAAGAGAAGTCTCAGAACTCCTCTGTACTCCTCTAGGTCAGGAAACATTTTTAAACAGACCTCAATAACCTCTGAATTTCACAGGTTGAAACAAGATCAATGAAATAGGATGCATAAAACAGTTTAAAAGAAGCTACAGCTGTAGGGACATATAGAATGAAGACTTAAGGACATCCCAGATTCCCCAAAGGACTCTGATATGGAGAGCTCCCCTATTTATTAATCCCTTCACTTTCCTTTCTTCAATTGCTTATCCATAGGGTATTTATAGCAAAAGGGCCAGGTCAGCAACTGTCTTAAGCAATATGGAATCTAAAATGCTCTTCGGGATACTTCATACAAGTTATCTCTGTGATGACTTTCCCCTCAATGCCATGGACTGATACCTCGATCTGCCTGAAAACAAGAGACCTCAGTTAAAGCAGGTAAGACCTACCAAGGGTGAGGGGGAAGTCAAGGCTAAAGGTAAAGCAGTATTTTGTTACACTTACAGCATAGCAGAGAGGACATCACCACTGATGTCGCCTGCTTTTTGACAAAAAACAAAGCAAGCAACCAGAATCAAGGCTGCAGACATTTTCAGCTCCTGGACTTAGTTATTTCTGAAAGGCAGACAAGGATATTGACATAGGCTGAAAGTGTTTAGTGTTGCGTTTTAGAACTGAAGACCTCAATAGCAACCTCGACCACAAATAATGTCACTTTGGGAATAATTGGTGTTTCTTCTCTCATCACCAAATCTTGCACAGCTGTTTCCAACAGGCCAGAATTTTAAGGAGAATTGAAGTAATTTCAAACACAGCATTCTCTCAAGTTTAACACGTTCTTTGTTTTCTCTCAAGAAATTCAGGTAACTCTGTCAGATTATCACAGGTCAGAATCCTTTAAACCTCTGTACACAGAACATACAGGAATTCTAGAATATACCACAAGCCCTCTGTTTAATGTAAACAGTAATCAAATATACCTCAACAAAAAAAATTGCTAAAGCAGCCATTTCACTCTTTTGCATTACTGAAACGCCTACCGACCAAAGTTCCAGCTGACAAGCTACTGAAGATGGGTTAATGCACTGAGGGATGCACATTTCAGCACTGCTGAAAGGTTCCAACATGAAAATGTAGATACGCCTATTTTAGGACCGTTTTCAAATCTGGCAGATGACCGTGCAGATCCACAGGGACTTTGCTGTTTTGGCTCAATGCATCTGAGGCACTTTTGCATGACCCCCACTTGCATAGTGAGGTGAAACACCACCAATCGAATCCTGGCTTATAACTTTAATGCGTATAATCTTTAGGGAAAAAGGGAAATGTGGGACGTAAAATGTAAAAATGTAACAATGACAAAAACCAAGTGACTTGATAAAGACAACAACACCACCACCCACTGACAACAAAGTGATAATGCTGTAAGGACAGCGCAACTACCCAGAACAGTAAAAACCCGCAACTGCTTATAAAACTTGCAATCGCTTATCAGTATTAAAAGGAGCAATCACTTATGACAATAAGGAAACCTGCTGAAGAAGCCCCAAAAGGAGCTGGCATAAAACATCTCCGGTGTTCCTGTATGTGCCAGGGAGAGAAATGAAGAGATGGCTGAAGACAAAAGAGAACAAAAAAGGAGAGAAGAGAGAGAGCAAAGTTTTCAGAGAGTCAGAAAGGATTTTTTCCCCAGCCTTTGGGTCCTCGGACAAGTCCATCCTTGAGGAGCCCATCAGCCTGTTGGGAGTCCTCAGGTGCTTGGCATGTGCCTTCTCCTTCTCTTTGTTTATTCACCTTTCACAGCCAAAAATTCTCAGGTCTGGGCCTAATTTTTTCCAATGAGCATGGGAAGTGATGAACCTCAATTAGCATAGGAAGCAGAGACAGGTGTTTCCTTAATAAGTGAGAGGGGGAAGGGTGGCATGAAACCTTTCAATCAATTGGGTCAGTGGTGGTGCAGCCCCTGTGTTGGATTAACTTTGGCTGAACTTTCTTTGTTGGCACCTTGGATCTGGGGGTGATGATCTTGTTAAGCAAAAGTTTGTCCTTGCTTAGTGAGGGGAGTAAAGCCTTTGGTGCATTTTTGGCTTCTTCTTATAATCAAGGAATTATTATTATTATTGCCTGTTGCCTTTTTACAGCCAAGATGTTTGAGACATCCCAAGGACTTCCCTTCTCCGGGCCTTTAACAAGCAGTCAGTCCTTTACAGTCAGCTGTTTGTAGAGCTGGGGTGGTGCAGTTGGCGCAGGTATGAATTCTGGAGTTCGGGGTTCTTTGGTAGGGAGTCTGTTCTAGATCAGGTTCTATCTCACTTAAATGGTCTAGATCAATCTGTGGTTCTAGATTGGTTTCCAGGCTGGCTTGCAGCTCCATTGGGCTTGGGGCGGGGGAGGACCTACTTCAGGCAGTTGTTCTGGCGTCTCACCAGGACTTAAAGTACTTGCTGATGATGAGAGCAGTCTCAATGGGGTTTTTCCTTTATTTCTTTTTCTGTCTTGCACACTTTTTTTTTCTTCTTTGGGGGTCTTTGGAGTTGAAGGCCCATACGATCATTCCATCAACTGCAGCTCTTCCAAGTTGCCTGACTCTCCCTGCCTCTCTGGACCTTCTTTTCGCTGGAGGCAATACTGGAAACTGGATAAGTTCCTACTTGACTATCTCCTTCGCAGCAACTGCTTGCCACCCTTCTGCTCCAGGGAGGCTTGCCACCCTGCCCAAGAGCCTTGTCCAATTGGCTTTGCCACCTACTCTTGAGCCCAGAAGCAGCACTTCACACAGGCCAGGGTGTCCACGCACCTCAGAAAACGCTCACCACTTCTAAAGGATGCTCCAGTACTTGCACCCACAGCTGCAAATGCCAGCCTAACCCCAACGCTGAAGAAGAAACAGAGGAATTGTGCCGGCAAGGCTCAAATCTCTGGTGTCACTTGCTTGCTCAGGAGACAGAGGGATGAAGCAATGACCATCCCTGCTGCTGGCAGAGCCCTTCACCATCCTTGCCTGAAGTCCCAGGCAGGTTTGAAAGGCAGGAAGAGAGAGATTGCCTGCTCTCCTTAGTGCTGCATGCCAGCAATAAGCTTGCCATCGCTAGAGGTAGTTGGAGCATTGGCAGCAATTACTGGGCTGACACTCCTGACTTTTGGACTGCAACGTCAAGGGTTCA
>NW_010108589.1:54382-79687 GCF_000699245.1 Pterocles gutturalis | reverse complement strand
ATGCCCCCTCCCTGGAGGTGTTCAAGGCCAGGCTGGATGAGGCTTTGGGCAACCCAGTCTGGTGGGAGGTGTCCCTGCCCACGGCAGGGGGATTGGAACTTGATGATCTCTAAGAGTCCCTTTCAACCCAAACCAGTCTATGATTTATGATTTCCACACTTCTTTAGAATGGACTTCCTTGGCTTGGTATGAGACAGCTACTAAAATCTGTCACAGTATCAAATCTTACCAGATGGCTTAAACATCTAGATAACCATTCTATGACTAGCACAGAAACAGAAAGGAGAAAACCTATTCACTAGATTTACTATCGAATATATGAATCACAGCACTGAATTCAGTTTTCCCTTGCAGGAAATTTTAGACTTTAAAATTTAAAGAAATAGACAGACTTAAACATTGCTGTCAGCAAACACACACCTTAATAATTGAAGTTGTACACCAGCACTTGTTATGGAATCTTTTGGGGTTTTACTTTTGACTTTACTGTCAAAAATTTCACTTACTAGCATTCTCAAAAGCAACTCTTCATTCTTAATTTAAAAAAAGCAGTTTCACAGCAGTAATTTTAAACCCATACATTTTGCTTTTAATTAGTTAATCACTAGTAAGGTGATTTTTGTTATCATAGTCCAGTATTTTTAGGAGCATGAGCAACGACAGCAAACATTAAGGAAAAAATAGCTGGTACAAAAGGGAGTACCTGGAGATAACAGGTGACTTGCTTCCATTCACTGTGTTTGTTCTTTCCCAAGGCTTTCTTGTTAGTTCTGGAAAACATAATGAGAAGATTAAAAACCATCTTTTTCTATTTGTTGTGTAACTTATGTGAGGAAACTTCAAGTACCTGTCAGCTTAAGTCAGCCTTTTTGGGGTGGGTTTTGTTTGTTTTTTTTTACTACCTTGCATTAGTTCTTTCATACTAAGCTACCTCCTGTTGTATTCATCTTATTTTTAGTCATGCTACCCTTTATGTTGTGGTAGCACCTCAAAGTCTCACTTTTGTTCTAGACATTGTAAACACCATTTGATTCTTAATCCAACCGTGAGAAGGTCTGCCTATACTTTATGTATTTTATTGCTTCACTTGTGAAACATGGAATTCTGGAACTATAACCAAATATTCAAATATTGGGGGAAGATGTTTTTAAGCTAAGGAGTTGTCCTGAGCTGTTAATTAATTATATAAAATTAATTCAGTGTCAATTTTAGTGAAGCGATAGCAAGGATAATACAACCTCACATAACTAGAATACCTTTCAGCAATAATGTATTTACTTTCCACCAAAGTCAATCATCTAGTGAAGAAGAATACACATGGGCAAGCACTCAGTTGAGAACACCAGAACATACTACAGACTGGTACAGTCATTACCCAGTCATTTTCTTTCTGCCTCCTGCTTCCAATATGTTTTGGGATGACCACCTGCAGGTTATATGGAACATCCTCCCCCTTTCGTATGCACATAGCAGGAGGTGCCCAAGGAAGCTAAGGGTACAAGAAGGTACTACTAAAGTACAGGAAAATAATGTTCTTTCTATCTGTCATCTTCTGAAACACTTCTGAACCAGGACCCATTCTACAGAAAAATGCCAGGCTGTAATCATGGAAGTAGAGGCAGGCTCCAAAATTCAGCACAGCTGAGATTTGACACTAGGTTTTAGCATTACAGAGTCACTGAGTTCACAAATCTGTGCTACTTACCAGGTGTGCTTGTTGAAGAAACCTTAGAAGTTGAAGACAATAATTCCTCCTGATTAAAAGGGAAAAGGGAAAAGAAGGGAAGGGAAGAAGAGATAAAAAACCACCTTTGACTCTTTCAAATCTAACAGATTAATCTCGACTGTTCCAATATTTATTTCGCTTTTTATATAGATTTATATGGTTCTGATCAATTGTATGTGGACAACGTGCAAGCAGTATGCACTTCACTGAATAAGTGGTACGTGTATATATGCATGATAAAGTATAAATAATCTTTCATGCACACCATTAGAATCTCTCTCAATCTAGTATTGAAAAACGTGAAGAAGATAAAATGTCTCAACTCACATTTTTATCTTCTTTCTGTTCTGGTTCTGTTGATCCCTTTTCAGCAATTCTTCTCCTATAAGCAGAGACAAAAGTTACCAAGATCATTATGGCTTTAAGATGGAAGAATGTTTTTAGTATAAAGACATATACAACTTAATAGCTAGATAATTGAAAATTAGTGTTTAAAAAAGTACTTTCAAAATAATTTCAAGGACAAAGCCTTCCTGCCAAAGCAACTGTGCAAATCTTTCTTTTCAAGTCTGCATCCCCTCCCCTACTGCTGCACAGAGACTCATACAGAAGAAAAGTACTCAATCAAACTCAAGTAAACATGGCTAGTCACAAAACATTATCAACTTCACAAAGCAGCCACATGAGCAAGCTGATGATTATTTGATCCTAGCCAGCTGAAAACAGGCACCCAAAATCCTACCTCTATGATGACCAAGCAGCTAGAGCCCAGGAACAGCTCCTTACCTCCTGGCCAGCAGGGCGCTCATCTCTTCCATCAGCCCACTGCCTCCCAAGGGAAGTGGTCCATTTCCACGGCCACTGTCTGTTTTAGATGAAGCAGAGCTGCCTCCTCCTCCTCCTCCACTTGAACTGGAGGAGTCTTCACCCTTCGTAACACACAAAATAACAGTAGATGTGCAAACAAAACGATAGTCGACTTAATGAAAGAAGCAAAGTTCACAGACAAGAAAAACAACTGTATAAAGAACATGATGGGCTGATAGTGCATCCTGTAATGCATTTTTAATAACTAATTAACCCTACCCTAAAAGTCTTGATACTGCTATTAATCTTGAACAAAAATTACAACCAGTTCAGGAAGACAAGAATCAGAAAAAGAAGAAAAAGTTGTATTTACCCGTGAGACTTTCCTAAGTTTGGCTCCAGCAAGTGCAGCTGCTAGTCCAGTTAAAGGGCGGTTTTCTTCAGACACGAATCCCACTGAAAATCCAGAGGTGGGAAGTGGGGGTGCAGGAGGTGGAAGGGGAACGGGAGGAACCTGGCTAGGAAGTGGAGGAGGTGGTGGTGGTGGCGGCGGCGGCCCTGCCGGTGGAAGTGGAGGAGGTGGCGGTGGGCCAGGAGGAGGTGGGGCTGCTACCGAAGACTGAGCTGGGCCAGGGGGCAGGGGGGGTGGGGGAGGAGGTGCAGGTGGTCCTTGGACAACACCTAGTATCAAAAGAGAAAACAAAAACTATATTAAGCATTTAGAAAAGAAAGATCTTATGTCCATTGAAATACCGGTTCTTTTGCTCAGTGTATGAGACATTAATATTGGTAAGGGTCCTTTTTCAAGGAAAGAGAACACAAGTTTCAGCGTGAGAGAAGCGTTCTTATTAAATGCACTAAAAATATGACATAGTATGCTATAAGAGATCAAAGGGTTTCTGAGACTCTTACATACAAAACCCCTCTAGTCAGGTTCTGTGCTGCAACCAAGAAGAATCTTACACCGGGAAACAGACAAAACTTTTGTAAAGAGACAAGTAAGGCATCACACCGCATAGGAACAATACTGTGCGTTCGAACGGTGCTAAACTCAAAGTGACTCTTCCTTGTACTAATAAGCAAACCTCCAAACCCTTGAACTGTTTGAGTTCCAATGCTAATTTTTAAGCTGTATAAAAATCTTCCTCTAAAAAACATTCCAGGAATCAACTTTAATAATTTAATACAAACACTAATTAGTGAGTTAGCAGACTGACATATTTTAAGCTGATAAGAACAAGCTCTTCTATTTTTTATCTATGATTCCTTTAATATTTTAAATTCACATCGATATGCAACACAAAATGTGTTTTGAAGAAAAAATATTCTGATGATCACTGTGCTATTATTATAGGAACAGTTTAAGAAATTGTGACTAAGCAAACAGCCCCACACATCCTCCCCTGCCTCACCCAAACTGCCATAAGCTACCAAAAAAGCGGCCAACAACCTTAAGCAACCTCTGCAGGCAGGAATTTCGCACATGAGTCTTTCTGGTTTCCTACTCTGCTAACCACTGTGTAAATTTAAAAGCCTTTTAAACTCTCTTGGCATCGCCCACCATCCAAGCGCATACTTTTATTCCATACTACAAGTGAGGCCATTCACCCTATTTCCACTCCTTCTCAGGGTAGCTCACACCTTCATTTAAGGCAAGAGGGTCTACACAGCTTCTCCTCTGCACGGCTTGTGTGCGATGAAGGCACAGTCCGCTCATGCCCCAGGAGCCCCTCTGCCCACACCTTTAGCTGAGCTACTGCAGACTTACGTACAAAGACCTAAATCTAGTAAACCAATGTGAAAGCAGGATTCAGGTTAACAAATATATTTACATCTAGGTAAAACACATTTCTACCATATTGGTGGAGTGTCCACTGAGACACCTGCTTAACCGAATTTTTTTTCTAAAGTCTTTTCAGCTACGCTGGTAGAACACCACATGATGATCTGTCTTTATATATATACATGCATACAGCCATATATCAAAATATAACCACTGTACAGAAAGAAATGCTGTAGGTGCTGCACACTACCTTCTGAATTGGAAACTCCATAGGCTAAAGTGGTTCAGATTACTCCTCGCTGAAGGTCATTCACATGTCCAAAGCCACACATACCTTCTTCCATGCTGGCTGCCATTAGGAAACTAACAATGCTGCCTATAACCACCATGTTCCAAATAAACTAACAGTGCAAGATTTACCAAGCAAGGATTCAACAAGCTCTGCTCTCAACAGACACGAGCTTAATAAATTTGCAGTTTCTACGACAGGCCACAGAACGCCAGCTCTTCTTCACAGAGCTTTGAAGTTTCCCTTACCCCAGTTTTCCAAGTTGTGTATTTCCTTGTGGTATTAAGATCACTGCAACTTTGGAAGCATTGTATTAACTCTTCGGGGCAGTTACAGGCTTCAATACCGATTGGTTTCAACTGCATTCCTGATTAGTGCATTAGTAGCAATAACAGAAAGCCTTACCCTGCTGGGTCGGAGGTTCAATCGGCTGAGAGGCTGCCTGCAAGACTGGCTCAGAAGCAGAGGAGTCTCCCAGCACAGAGTTTAGAGAGTTCTCAACAGAGGCAGGGGTAGCTGCAGAGGGAGAAGGGAGAACACTAGGCTTGGATGAGGGAGTCGAAGCATTCGGGGAGTTGGGAGAAGGAGAAGCTTGAGGTCCAGAGAGTGACAGAGGCGGAAAGGAAGGCAGTGGGGGGGGAGGAGGTGGCGGAGGCGGAGTTGGACCTGAGGTAGAAGGTGAAGGAGCCGGATAAGCCAGGTTTTCAGGAAGCCCGTTAGGAGCCGTGGGAGATGTGGACATTTGGGTCACTGAATTAGAAGCTGACACTGGGAGGACTGGTCTCGGACCGGTAGCCTTGCCTGGTGGACTGCTTATCATCACTGGAGGAGATGGGGGAAGGGGGGCAAAACTGGGCGCAGACCAGGCAACGGGCTTTGTATTTGGAGGCAAAGTCGCCGGGGCATTGACAGGAGAAGGGGGCCGAGAACTTTTGTTCAGTGGACGAGGAACTGTAGCATAATGGGGGAGAACGGGGTGGAAAGCTGAGCCTAAAGATGTAGCAAAACGTGATGCAGAGTGCCTTAGAGGCGGTGTAGGGGGAGTGGAAGTCGGTGGTGCAGAAGTCACTACAGCGTACTCCGGTGTGGCCTCTGACACTGGTGCTGAGACTGCTTTTGCATATGATGGAGGAGGTGCTGAAGGAGGCTGGCAACTGGAGTAGTCAGGAAGTGGAGTGCTATACGGGGAGTTGTCGAAAGATGGAGCTGGACAGAAGATGGAAAGCAGCAGCAAAGGCAGGATAAAAAAAGGAGAAAGAGAAAAAGGGAGCTAATGAAGCAACAAAACCAGCATTCAAACAAAATGTATAAATGTAGACTACAGTTAGTACCAGAGGATTAGGCACAAGTGAAAATACTGTTAGGAAAGTTTTACATATTATCAACAGCTTCTTTTAAATTTTACCAACTATTTTTGTGCCAACATTTGAATTTCACAACTACATTCTAGAGCAAGTTTTCTCAAACCCCATCTGTGAAATGGATTAGATACAGGGTTGATTAATGAGTCTTTTATCAGCTTTCATCTTCTTGTTTGGTTGCAAACTGCAAGCAAGTGTAGTGATCTTAACATTTGTTACAACTCTACTAACAAAACCCAAACCATAGGCAGCAAGTAACATCTTTCTCTTCCCCAAAAAAAGCTCAATCACCAACTTGAAAGTACTGGGAACAAAACTACCAATAAAATCCTCTACTCTAAAATTACTAGTTCTAACATAGTATTCCTCAACTTTTACCATGAGCTGACTTCTTACGCTAATTGAGTTTGTTACTAAAGAACAACCAAGTGCTTGACAAACGTTCCCTTATATTACTAAAAACGAGAAAGCTTTCAGTTATTGCTGGATAAATTTCCACAGGCAGTGCATTACCTTATCTACAAATGCATATAAAACATTTCACTGAAATGTTACTACAATGATAAATTAAGCAAGACTTCATACTGAAAGGCATTTCTCGCACTACTACTTTGCCTTATGTAGGTACGTACCTTTGACATTAACACACTCCACTTGATACGTTTGTTGTTTTTTTTTCCCAACTTATGTAATGTAATTAATAGAGCAAACAATGATAAGGGATATAGACATTTTAACTCATCATACTTTAACCAGCACTGGAGGTGCCCAACACGGTTCAATTTCTTCAAGCCATCGGAGAGTACAACAATGGAGTGAGCAAATGGTGCAAAAAAAATTATTTCAGAGTTAACAGAAAATTATGACAGGGAAGTCAAAGATGTTGGACTTCTTGTCATAAAAAAGGAAGCAATTCCAGCAAATAGAAGCCTGAAATATTGACTGTTGTTGCACAACTGTACTCACTGCCCTTTGCTGCTTCTCTCCCACTCCATGACTCAAACACATGAAGAGTAGTCTGGTACTTGAATACCCTCAATTTTGGAATTCTTACCAGCATTTGTAATTCTTCTCTCTCTTTCCCATTCCAATTGTTCCCTTTCCAACTGTTCTTGCCGTTCTCTTTCTTGCCTTTCCCGTTCAAGTCGTTCAAGTCTTTCTCGATCCTGCCTCTCCTTCTCTTGTCTCTCCCTTTCTAGGCGTTCTTGCCGTTCCCTTTCTTGCCGTTCTCTCTCCAGTTGCTCCTGTTCTAGGCGCTCTCTTTCGAGTCTTTCCCTTTCTAGCCTCTCTCTCTCCAGCCTCTCCCGTTCCATTCGTTCACGATCCAGCCTCTCCCGTTCCAGCTCCTTCTGCCTCTGTTGTTCTTGCAACTGTCTATGATTGTGAAAAAAGGAAAAAGACTAAGCTGCAAAGTGACAACCAAAAATATCAAGCAACTGTTACAGGATAGAAGATAAACCAATCAACAATCTTTGCACCAGTGAGAACAAAAGCACAGTATTTGCATCTATGTAAAATTCTTAATTCAACATGTTATTTTTCTGAACTAGATAATAGTTGTATTACACTTACAGTAAAAAGACACATCCAATTTCCTCTTAATTAGTTTAACATTCTGAGAGACAGCTTTCAAGAGGTAAGAATAGAAAGCTTTTGCTGATAATTTACTAACTGATGCAATCTTCCCAGTTTGGGATATGGAGTTACATCTGTTCTTTGCACAGTATTTTATACTCAAAGCAGTGAATAAAAGTACAGTGAAATAGCAGTAACAAATACTCATCAAAAAAACCCACCCTCAAACAAATTACATTCTTCTGATAAACTAGTCAGCTAATATTTGTCCAAACTTTACAGAAGCATCAAAATGTATACATGTCCCTCTCTACCTGCATACTACTACATGCATATACAACTAACCCAAAATTGGGCACATCCCCCTCAAAGCTGTGGCCAGTATGTTTCTGTCAGTACGTATCACTGAAAATGTTGTTAGTTATCCCCTATTTGGATTCTTATTTTCAAAAAAAAAAAAAAAAAAAAAGACATTCACAAAGAAAAACTTGTATATAAAGCACACAGCCTTTTTCTTTCTGCCATGCTTCAGATGCAAACTGAAGATACTTTCTCACCAAATGCAAAGCACAGGGAGCTTTTAACTATAAAGCAAAAAGGAGACCTAAATTTTAGACACCTTAAGCTACTAGAGATGTGTTTTCCACAGACTGCCCCTGAGTAATCTTATTTGGAAAGGTCATTAGTAATTCCACACTACATGCTTAGAGCCATGTAAAACTGAAGCCTGAAAATTAAGGGAACTTCACCCATATCATTCCTATCCATGCTTAGAAAATACTGGCAGAACTGGAAACCCCAGCTCATACACTGTTACTATTGAAGTCCATTCTCTTTCAGAACAATGTTTTTCCTTTAGAAAGCAAACAAAAACACCGCTGTAAAATTCTGACACTTCAAAATTCACATAAGTAATTAAGTTGCAGTTACATACAGCAAAAGGACTTATCCCTGCTGAATTTGTTACCCAACATCCTCAGAAGTTGCAAAATATAGTTCTGCTCCTGTATCAGTTCTTCCATCAGCTCCTGCTCTCCCATATAAAAAAGTTGTACTAGTAGTCATTAAGAAACTAGGGTTACAACTCAGCTTGTCAAATGCTCGATTTTCAGCCTCTGAAGTTCACCAAAAGTCTGGTACACCAAAAAGACCGACGCATGTTTATAAGGTATCAATTCACTGGGTTTAACAACACATAAAGCAGTTGCGAGATATTTAAATTTTATTTTTCTTAAGTTCTTAATTTCTTTACATAAATAGAACCTCAATATAGGTCAGTTCTCGCAT
The DNA here is from genome assembly GCF_000699245.1 of Pterocles gutturalis. NCBI lineage: Eukaryota > Metazoa > Chordata > Aves > Pterocliformes > Pteroclidae > Pterocles > Pterocles gutturalis. The sequence continues at coordinate 70,859 of NW_010108589.1, read as the reverse complement.
AGGAGCAGTGTCACCAAGGCAGTTCTGCAATAAGCCATAGCGAGAGCTGTGCCATTTCATATTTTCACAAGCAACCTGGAAAAGAAACAGTGAGGCGCTCTTGACTAAACTCCTTAATCTTAAATTGCTTAGCATAGCAAGGATGATGACAGATTACAAAGAACTACTGCTGGATCTTTTAATTCCAAGTAACTGTGCAATAAAGCTGGGAAATAACTGAGTTATAACTGAAATGATGCAGGGGAGAGAGGAGAAATCTTCTAAATTCATATATAAAATGCTGGACTATGAGTTTACTGCTGACTCAAGAGTGAGATATTAGGGTTACCATAGAATCACAGAATGGTTTGGGTTGGAAGGGACCTTAAAGATCATCGAGTTCCCACCCCCTGCCATGGGCAGGGACACCTCCCACCAGAGTGGGCTGTCCAAAGCCTCATCCAGCCTCGCCTTGAAGTTCTATGGCAACATCCATTCATTGACACGTTCTGTTCAAAAACATAAACCAGATGCTACACATTAGGAAAGGATTACAGAGCACTACAGAAAATACCATCACCCTGCTTCACAAACCCTGCATATCTTTGTTCTCATCTCAAAAGGGGGAAACCAGCCGAACTGAAAAAGTTCAAAGAACACCAACACTATGATCCAATGTACCAGTTTCCATTCAAAAAATAACTAAAGAAGCTGGAATTCTGCATTCTGGAAAAGACAGCTGGAAGTCTATAAAATCCTGAGCAATGAGGACATCCTAATACAACAGCTGGGAAGAAGAGTTGATGCAACTAATAACAGCAAAGCTCAAAAAAAAAATTTAAATGAGTGAGCACCTCTGCACATCAGGCAGATGAGCTGTGCAACTCCTTGCAGAGTGATTCAAATAAAGAGTAGGAAAAAGTCCACAGAAGATAAAAAACACGGAAGATCATTTAGAAAGCAGGAATTGCATCATGCACAAGAAGCTGCTGAAACAAAAATGTCCAGAGGACTGGACAGTAGCAGGGGGAAGTATTCCAGGTGTTTGCCGTGGCCCAAAAGGGTGGTGACTTTTTTGTTAGTTTTTTACTTACAGGTTTCTAACTGTTGAGAGGGTTATGTCCACATGTGTGTGCATGTATGTGCTAAATAAAAGAAGGGAGGAGGAGACACTGACAACGTGACTGTATATAAATTTATACTCTGTCTATACAGCATATAATTACATGCAATTTTAGCTAAAGCGTAAGTCTAAATCAAACTGCTTGTTTGGGATTAATTAATTCTCCTCATATGTGTGAAAATGTTCCTGCGGCTCACCTGGGGTTCTTCTCCTCTTCAGAGAGCTATAAAGACACACAAATGCCCACATGTCATAACAAAATGTACTTAAGTGTTTATACACTTTAACCTTTACCTGAAGCAAAAAAATGTTTCAGTCAGCAACCAACACTATCAAACCATGTTGGCTGTCTACTCAGATGCAGATAAATGGCAGTGAGATAACTACTTCCACCTACACAGGACCTAAATGAAAAAGTACTCATAATTAAATAAGTAGAGTGATTCAGTATTTAATGTTTTATTTTTGTAAAAGAATCCTCATTTTCCATTTCTTCACAAAAGAAATTAATAAAACCAGATTTTTTAAAAACATACAAACAAAAACTATGAACCAGTTAAGCACTTGGCTTACAATACAAATGCTCTACCAAGAGAGGGCAGCAAAATACCTTGCAAACACTTCCTATCATATATAAAATTCCCATGCAGCAAGATAAATACACCATCCTGGAGTACAATTCTAAGTTTAAATTATTCTCATTATATATCACTGAAACATCCATTTGTCAACAAGGAAAAGAAAACAAAACCAAAGAACCACAACCCACTACATTTTTACAGTAGTTTTAATGATTTTAATAAAGCTTTCAAATAGAAAGCCAAAAGTGGCACTGGCCAAAAGATCAGTATGCCAGTAATGCAATCAAGTTGCTTCAACACAACTTCATGAGCAAGAATGAATTTCATAAACTAAGAAAGAACTACAGCTTAACAAGTGTAACAGTTGTAGCTTAAAAAGATAAGGAACTCATTTTATTAACTAAAGAAAGATGATAAATTTGTTTGCATTAAAACCCCTGGTTTTGTTCAGTTAGCATTAGATAATGTAATTTTATTTTAAAATTTTGTCAGAGATCAAAATTGCATTATGCAAAAGCATTAGTAGATAAGAAGAGCCACTGCGCGTCAATCAAAGCATTTCTGAAGTGTCAAGACCTTGGTAGTTCTAAAGCATGGGAATGTTCAAGAACATTGTGAAAGTAATACATGAAAATCCGCCAGCCTTAGAAAGCACAGCATCTAACTACCAGGACAGCTTTTGAAAAAGCTAAAAAGATGGTAAAAATGCCCCAGAAAGCTATCTTGTAGTGAAATGCTAGTTATGCTAAGGTAAAGTGATTCTAATTATTTTAAAGGTGTGAATTACTAGAATGTAAGAGCTAATTCACACCGAATAGTTGAGACAGTGCTATAAAACTGAACAGCAAGTCCACCATACACAGTGTAGGTACTGTAACATGTTTTAGATTCAAAAATAGTCAACTCCAGAATTTCAGAATAGCTGCTGGCTTTATCATGCATTCTACACATGAACATTTCTTTTTTGGATTTTAACTAGTTCCATGCCAAAAGCATCTTAGGAAACTTCACTTTGGGGCATTGGTGGGGCAGATATTGGTTGTTTTTTGTTGTTGCTGTTTTTAAATTATCTTACTTTAATATTGTAACAATATTATTATAATAACTCTTAAAGTTATTTCCCCTCTTTTTCTTGCCCTTATACTTTTGTCCAATTAAGGAGGTATGGGGAGGCACAGTCAGAGGATGAAGACAGAATCATATTTATAATACTAGCTTCTGACTTTGAACTCTATCCACATTAATCCTCCAGTTCTTTGGGGAGCCAAGAATCAGGAGCATGACTACATTCTTGAAATAACGTAAGGAGAAAAATGCAACAAGCAGAGTTAAGTAAACACTGTTGCATTTCTGCTGAAAAAACCCCATGGTTTGTGATGGTGAAGGCGTTTAGAATGTCTCCTCCACGACAACTGCAAAACACAATTGCTGTGAGTTTACCCAGGTACATACAAAGTCTTCCTAGTTTGTTCTGAAGCGGAGCATACACAGGAATAACAAGAAGTAGTGCTACTATCTCAGCTCTTGATGTTTTACTAAATGAGCCAATATCTCATGTATATCAAGATCACTTTCTATCATGCCTTTCACTAGCAAGTACCATCACCACATTCAACAGATCATCACAAGCAGCAACTAGGAAGCTATCCCAAAATAATATTATTCAATAGCTTCAGATGTGTATTTTGGAGGGAAAAAAAAAAGGGAGGTGAATGACAGCAATCCTCTGGTCCCTTTGCTAAGGACTTCAATATAGTAATTAAAAAGAATTGAAGCCTCCATCAATTTTCTTAAAATACAACCATTACCACATGGGTTGAAGTGAAGACAAAGACCTCAACTAGATTAAGAAACTTCAATGTTTACTGGTAAAACAATATTCTGTGTCAGAGCACACTTCACAGCCAGAAAGAACCTGTCTTTTTACTGGAACACTTTTCATGTTTAAGCCTGTATCTCGGCCACGTGCAGAAGAGTTACTGCAAGTGTCTCAGTTTGGGGGAAGACCGTCCTTCTGCCAGAGAAAGCACGCCTCAGCCTTAATTAACTTTCATTGTGTCAAAAAAAATGAGCTGTTGTCACAAGGGCATGAAGAGGAAAAAAAAAAGTACATGTAACAAACCCATTGCTGAAACACTTTGTGAAATCAAATAGCTACCTGCTCTGGCAGGTCACCTTGTTCCTCAGGTAGAGGTTTTTCTGTATGTTCACGTAAATCTTCGGGATTCAAACACTGACTTGCTTTGCTCTTGGACTTGAGATCAAGCCATTAGTTTTTTTCCTAAAAAGATGATAGGAAACCGCACAGAGAAGACCATATATCAACCTGAGTAACAGAATTCAGCCACAAACCCGAAAGGCTTCTTGTCACGAAGCCAGATACATTAAAAACAGAGGTATTTCCATAAACAGTACAGACAGAAGCATCTTTGTATCACATCCAAATTCAACAGGCACTGAGCTGATAGACATTCCAAGACGAACAGAAAATGGTTTGAAGTATTTGATCTTAAAACTCACTGTAGAAAACAAAGATCCAAAACAAAGCCTGCAGAAAACAAAATATCTTGAGGAACAGACCTGACTGAAGTAATTGCTGCATTGAGTGAAGAGGTCAGCTGCAGGCAGATAATACACAGCATTTGACAGCTGTTAGTCATCATCTATGAACACACCAATTTCATATTCCATTCTTTCTTGGCTGAATAACTTGGTGTCAAAGGAGGGCATCAAATTACTCAAAGATCAATAGGAATACTATGCCTGTTTTGTCTGCTTGAAGATAAAATAGCAACAAGGATGGGGAAAAAAACGAACAAGATGAGTGTATTGAAAAAAGGACATCAAAAACCATCACTTGAGCCAATCAAAAAAAGTCAAATTAAAAAACCCCAACATTCTCTTGAGGGGAGATTTCACGTTTGTCTCACATTTTTTCTTTTCTTTTTTTTGAAGAACAGTTGCTTGCTTGTGCTGTTAGCTATTCTAAAACAAACGTGGCATACCAGAAGACAGACACAAGGATGACACCCAAAAGTCAGCACGAAGGTTGACCATTGTTAGCTTAAATATTCTGCACTTTATCTATTCTGAAAGTTACCATTATGACGTTCTGTATAAAAAACCAAAAGTGATTATAACAAAAGTATTCAACCATTTACCCACCTTTCATTCTGTGCTTCACTAGATTCTTTTTTAAAAATGTAAATTTTATAACCTAACAAGAAATCTAGGAGTAATGCTGCTATGTCAAAGTTCTAAAGGTAAGTGTGTAATATCAACCATAATTCATTATGAAAACCTGGTTTCATCATCCCAAACCAATCGCGTTGCTCAAACTGTGTTGGTGATCCTGCCATTAAACTTACATTTACCATTTAAATCACTATTTAAATACATTTAACTATTAAAATACATTTACAAATTTTAAAAGTTGCATTGCAATGACAAGAAAAAGTCCATAGTATTCCAGTCCTGGAGTCTCCGTATGCCTTTCTCCAACTTTCAAGGCTGCCCTGAGCTCCTGCACCAGCCCCTCTAACCCTGACCCAGTCTATGGAGCGATAACCAAGAACAGCAATGTTTGGAGTTTTATTCTAAAATGCTGAAAGCCCCAGCATGTGGGCACAGATACCATTATCTAATCCAACAGTCACTACCTACTAGAATACATCTCACATGATGGCTCTCCTCCTCCCACCACTGAGTCACTGCAACAAATAGAGCAGCTGGCGGTAAACAGGCTGCAAACAGGCTACACAATGAGTAGCCGAGCTGGAGGCGCCGGCACCAGATGCGGGGTGACCTCAGCTCCATCTGAAGCACGTTGTCGTCTACAGGAGAGCAGCTACCCCGCGACTGCAAGTAACTGCATGTGCTTCTATGGACCTCAATTTAACTGGGTACAGTCAACCTACTCTATCACTGTTACCAACTTCTATAGAAAGAAATAAAAAAGTGCTTTAACACATTGATTATTTTGAACTTAGCTGCCAGTTTGAGTTTTAATACCTTAATTCTCTGATTTTCTTCTGCACAAATTGAGAAAAGTTGTGCCTGCTATGGCCCTTCTAATTTGCAGGAACGTATCCAAATAATAAAAATGGAATATCAATGTGAAACTTGCACTTTCATCTTTAATATCAAATATTTAATCATCATCCCAAAATTCAGCATTTACCACAGAGCTCGCTCTTCTGTATGGTCACATAAAACTACTGAATACTTATCTCAAGACATACACATCAATGCTTATGTACCACGGAATGAACACAAACCACCCCTGAAATTTCATAATTCATTTACAGAGAGGAAGTATAGTCTAAATCATGTCAATACAGATTGCAAATTTCCATCAAACACGAGCAGCCTCCACTGAGACCAAGAGTCTTCATGAATAAAAAGTACACTTGATGCACCAATAACATAACCTCAACAGAAGCGATCAATATTTAACCTCTTGGCATCGTCCTCAGCTCTCTCAGTTGCATTAATTTCACTTTGCATCATCTAAATCTAACTCCTGCTATATGCTCTCTCTAAAACTCTTACCAAGTTAGCTTTATTCAGTTATTTTTAAACAAACATTTTTCAAGTGCTAGACAGTCCGGACAGCTTCTACCTGAGCATACTGCGCATCATTGCAGAGAAAACCAGACTAGAGCTAGCCAACCTGACAAAATGAGCAAGAGACAGACACTAAGAAGATCTGCAAAGCTTGACTGTTCAAAGGTAAGAGGTTTGCGAAGTGAGTTTATGTATGTGCTCTGGAACTGGCAATTACTCCCAGTTCCAACAGGGGTGGACCTTTGGTTCTTTAAACAGTAGCAAAAGGCAAGATTGTTTAAATTATGTCATTTAAAAAAAAAAACACTTTACACTTAATTTAATACAAAACTATTATAAAGTATTTAATTTGTGTATCATGAGTTTGAAACACTATGGAAACCTAGAAGTCATTATATCTGTTTCCAATGTTCAAGTAGCTTTCCCCTGATTGATCACCACTGCATGTAACATTTCCATTGTCAATCTCGTTTTCCCCAAACACTAATATGAAGACATCCTAAACACTAGTATTTGATCTACAGGTTGCGTCTTTTCTCCCCCTAAAAGTGTCTAAAAACGTGACAACAGCTATGTATTATTTCGCAGTCCATTTTGATCATGAAAATCTGCATAATCCAAGTCCTTCTGTTCTCCTTTGTACTTCTGTATACCAACTCGTGTCAAAAGCAAGGACTTGCTTTGTTCAGCAACACACCAAATAAAACGTGACTGTTTCCAAACCCAGTGATGCAGGAGGAACTGCCTGTTCCTATGCTCCTCACACTTCCAGAGCAGCTCTTCCACCTTAACTAGGAACTTCTCTCCTGGTATCTGTCCAGTGCTGTACTAAAGCCCAGGAACACCACATGAGCAGCCTTTCTGCTTTTGCTAATGAAAATATTATCTGGGTACAGTTTACTGTGCTATGTTATCTGGTTAATTATTCTTTTCCTCAAAAGTAGTTCTAAAGCTTTTCACATTAGAAAGGCCAAACTAACAGGCTTTCATTTCCTTGATCAAAAGGGATTTAATGTCTAACAACAACCTTTCATGTTATAAACAAAAACACATTAGTTGGAAATAAGAAAATCAGATAAATAACTATGTCTTATCAGTCAAGCGAAAACTGTTAACCAACTGCCACGACAAAGACATGAAGAGGGAACTATAAACCTAAAGGATCTTAGATACACTTCTAATAGACAAAGGGATCTATTAATGCTCTTTGATCAAACCTCATCAAGCCTAGTTTTCCTCATCTTGATCTTTTCAAATCCAAATGTTCTGTTAGTTTACATATCTGACAGAAGCCAGATTGCGCGAAGGCATCTGTGCACATCCTATTCTATAAAAAAATATGGTTCTCAATAGTAGAAAAACCTGCTTCCATTGGCAACTCCCTCAGTGGTATTCTAGTGGGTAAGGTCAAGACAGAACTAAATTCATAAAACGGAATCACAATAACCAAATATCTGGGAAAACTTAGAACAGTTTTTAATCCTAATTTCATGTTTTGCATTAAACAGAAACCCACAGAACTGAAAATTTTGCAGAAATGGTAAGATCTTAAAGAGAAATTTTTAAAAGTGTTAGCTAAGATACTTGTCAGAACCATCCTTCAAGCAACATCCATATTCAATTGCAGCAATTAAGGGAGCAATTTTGCCAAAGTAGTCAAAAGACTGCTTAATGGAAAAGTGCTCTTCTCAGTCTGCTAAAGGTACCACTGTCACCCAACATCCACACCTATTCCGTATTGTAACCAGAGGGCACCCATTACCTCTCCAGAAAGCCAGTTATTAACTGTCTGAAAGCTAGACCTGACAGAACTAAGGAAAAGTTGACTGTGAATGGGAAGAAACTGTGAATGAAAATAAAATGAGGCACTAAAAGAAAAAAGTCATTATTGTACCAGAACTCTGTTTTCCAGAAACTTTGAGGGCAAGAAAAAAAAAAAAAAGTCTTCAGTATTAGGTAAAAACCACTAATGAGTCTTTTTCCTTCTGTCTCCTTTTGTTTCCCCCCGCCTTGTATGCGATTAAGAGCCTGGAAAGATCCAAATTGCTGCAGGCTGTCCCACAAAACTACTCCAGCAAGCTCAACCTGAAAAGTTTACACTGATGTAACTCTGACCTGCTGGAAACCCTTAGCTTAGGCATTCAAAAATCCCCTTTGATTCCCTCTAAAGGACGGCTCTGGGATACAAACTTCACGCAGATTTTATAACGCACACAGCTCACAATACAGTCATAGGACAGTATTTACTGACCACTCTTATACCCTCAGCCAAAAAGCCAACTACTACATCCATTCATATGCCTATCTCAGACTAGAACTGTTGGCTTAGTCACAATCTAATCAATCCATACACCTTTAAAGAAATCCTACTTCCACAAAACAAACTGTAGGATAAGCAGCACAATTTCAAAAGCTGGAAACAGTACATCTGGCCACTAACTAGAGAAAGGTCATGAGCTGTGGGAAAAACAGTAGAAACCAGGTACCAGGGACAGAAAGTGGTGGGCAAACTTTCCTTCCTTTAAATTATTATAGCTACACTGATACTCAACTGCAGAATGCAGGGGGTTTTTTTCCTTTCAGTATTTCCACGTTTCTAAACAGCTCAGGAATTATACATGTAATAATTAGTAATTTACAGGGAAAAAATATAAATTCTTTTACCGCAGTTAAAAATTAAGATTAGCAAAATCTCAGCAACTATACTTTTAATCTGTAAAATAAAAAGCATTCCTTAAAGTCTATCAGTAAAAAAGAAACTGCTACCCTTGTCTCTAAACTTGTACTATCTAAAACTAAGAAGCCTCACAAAAGATGTTATGAAAGCCACACCATACCAATACTACTTTCTTGCACAGTCACACACCAAGTTTTCTTTAACAGTATCATCCCAATCCACGATATAAATTAAAACTGTAAGCAAACTTGAAGTATTTAACACTACAAAACCCCCTAATACTTTGCTGTTGCCTTTATGCAAACTTCTAACATTTTTTGAGTACTTACGACAGAAGTCGGTCAAGTTTTGGTCCATTATGTCCCTGAAGGACAAAAGGTGGCTTGTATACCTTCATTATTCCTTACAATCTATACACTTTACAATCTATACACTTTCTCTGTTTCTCATGTTCTTGGTCTCTGTATTTATGAAGCAGTGATGATTTTGAAGTTATTTATAAACATTAACTCATTAAATTCGCAAGTGTCATATTAGATACCAACTCAGTGACTCATATTCCTGACAATATATTTACCATAGCTGGAAGAGAAGGTAAATTTACATGCACAAGTAAGCACACACTGGCATGTCATGTACTAATCCTTTATTTTAAAATGGTATTTGACATTAAGTAACTCCAAAGTTATTAAAAATACGTATGTCAACTGAAGTTGGCTCATTATCAAACAACCACTGGAATTTATAAACACTGCCTGACTATCACTCTAACAAAATGAAAAATAACCCATATAACAAAAAATCCTTTCATTTTTAAGGATCATAAATGGAAGCTGTAGTTGTTTTAAAGTTTGTTATTACTGTACTAAAATGAGTGCAAGTTAAGGAAAATTACAGTTATCAAGTACTCCCCAACAGGGAAAGCATACACCATGTATTAAGGTTTCTTAAAAGAAAGTAGCAAAGTTATCAATTCACCAGACAAAATTATTTTATTGACCTCCTTATGGGTAATCTTGGCCTCATAAAAATGTCAACGTTTTAGATCGCACATCTGGTCCTGGTGGTTTTACAGACTGTCATCAGTGCACAGTGAACAACGCAAACATCCAAGCAACAAGCTCTGCAGCAAAATAAAGTAATATTACTACTTTAGCACTTTTACTCAAAACATAAGGCATCTAAATCCTTTATAAAACAGAGAAAAAGCTTTGAACCAAAATAATACACTTTTGTTGGCAATGAACTAATTTAATTCTTCAGTTCCCAATTTCCCCAAGATTCTTAAGCATTGGCTACAAAATGTGAAGGAAAACATCACACCAGTTGAAGAGTTCTCTTTAACATGCCATTCTTCACTGGTCACTCCTTTGGCAAAGCATTTCTGAGGAAATCTTTCCATTTGTGCCTAGGAAAACCCTGAAGCTACAAGCCACACAATTTAACTTTGAAATTAGACCTGCTTTGAGCAGAGGGTTGGACTAGATGACCTCCCCACAGTCCCTTTTTCAACTTGAATTTTTACGTAGGCAGATTTTTTTTCCTCAGGCTTAGAATAATTTCAAAAAATATTTTTCTGAACTTCACATGGGAGTCAAACACTACTGAATCCAGGTACACTTCAGGGGAGGGAGATGAGACTAGCTCTCAACTATAATCAAGCCACATCTTAGACAACACCCCCACCCCACAGACACACATTTCATGAGCAATAGGCTTAGCAAAGCCTGCCTTTCTACTGATCCATCACAAACCCCATGTTCCTTCCTACACAGTAACATTTATTCCCTTCTCCTGCATTGCCTGCAGTCTTACTGCTCCCCACAGAATTCAGGTCTGCCCACACTGCCTTTACTCTTTACTGAGACTGGAAATGTCACTTGTAGATATGTTAGAAGTAATATATACCCAAACATTTTTCTTCCCAACTACTTACTACTCTCTACATTATGGCAGCGACACTATTGTTATAACAGTCTGCAAGCTGAAGGACAGTTACTACAGAAGAAAAGTTCTAGCTTACAGTTAATTGAACTGTATTATAACCACACAGTTACAGTAGTAGAGACTGCAGAAGCATTTACAAAGATGTTTTAACAAAATTACATGTTGTTCTTAGGCATAATGACACAATGGCAATAGCCTTTCTGCAGACAATCTGGCTAGCAACATGAGTAAACACTCATTCCAGCTCTCTATCCTTTTTTAGGGGAAAACCAAATCAAAACCAGGACCCGACTTCAAAGAGGACATTATATTAGATGAAAACAAGTAGAGCACACTAACCAAATGAGAAAGCGAAGCCGTAAGACTGGCATCTGACAATATGTCCTTTATACAGAAAAATTTTCAAGAGAGACTTGCACAGCGCTTAATATGGGGCAACACTTTTTTCTGAAGAGACACCTATCTACAACGCTTCTCTGAAAAGTATTTCAGCATTATAATTTCAATTAATACAGCCTCCTAAAGGAAAAGACAGGAAAGAAAAATATTAAAAGCCATTACTGTAGAACAGAAAAAAATATCAAAAGAAAAAAGCTTTTTAAAAGTCTGTCAAAAGAAGTGACACAAAAGACCTTTATCATGACAGCAGACTTGCATGAAAACATATCAGACAGATTTGTAATGAGCTTCTTGCTATTTGCTTTTAAACAAGGAGACTTTCAGATAAAGTGATCCCTGCTCAGATTTAAGAACATACTGCAGAAAAGAGACAGACAAGTACAATCAGTTTTTATGTCAAAACTTTGTTCAGCACGTATAGCTAGTTTATCAAATCTATAATATTAATTATTCCCAAATTAGCAATCTGGTCCTGCTCACCTTTGCATTAACAAACCAAATGCAAAATATTAAAACAGAAAAAACTTCATCACCAATTAGACCAAAGATGTTGAAATATTTTTCCAGTCACCACTGAAAGCTATTAAGTGCATTTACACCATCAATCTGGACCACTTCCTATTTATTCAACGATCCTGTTCCTTGCCCCTGTACTGCATGTGACTTAAACTGCTCCCAGTATCCCTTCTGGAAGGGAACAGCTAATCTCCTGGGAGTATTTTGATGGTAAAATAATCCAGGATTGCACCACAGGCAGTATGCTTGAGACAGCCCAAGGTCTTGCTGTTTTCAGTTAAGCCAATCTGATAGCACTACCCTAGAAGACTTTGAGATTTCACACACCCATATCCCAGACACTCAACCTACAGCACTAACCCACATTGTCACACAACAAAAGCAGGAATATGGCAACCAGAAAGTTTTTTTTCCCGAGAACTTGGTCATGTGATCGATACATAGCAATTATTAAAAGGAACAGGAAAAAAACCCAAACCCTGTATGTTAAAAATGTTACGGGTCTGAAAAACATCCCGCAGGGCATGGGTCAGGGTACAGTGGCTTGTCATTGAAGGGAACAGCTTAGCTTGGAGGAACGCCATCTGACCAAGGGAACAGGGACTGCTTCCTGAGGGCAGCACAGATATAACCAGCACTGCTACTACAGCTGAAAGTTAAACTACTAAATGTTCCATAAATTTATACACTAAAAGCAGAAAATGAAGGTTTCTTTGCTAAAGAACTAATATAGTATAAAGGCAAATAAGCTTTCCGAAACAATATTTTGATCTAGTGCATCCACACTTGGGAAGAAAAATTGTCCTTCTCCATGACGACTTAATTCTCTACTTCTAAAAGGTTAAACCTTCTTTCCTTGCTTGCTGCTTTCTTCTTTATATGTGTGTGTCAAAAACTTAACATTTATACATTAATTAGTCTGGTTGAAAATGACAGCAGTGAAATCTTCCAAGGCCTCCCATCTGACCTTCAACTCTTCCACGACAGGCCAATAGCAACTGCATTGTTTGAATGGGTGGGGATCATAAATAAGGGATCTAGCTACAATCAAAATTTTTACACAGGAAAGCTGCACTACTAAAATCTGCAAGCATACAAATGCTGCCCTAATGCAAGACAGTAATTATAAGTCCTTGACATTTAATTTCTCATCATTAGTGAAGAGTTACTACATTCTTTAATTGAACAGCTGTTCACTTATAATGCCATACCTTCTCTGGATTTCCAATTCTTCTTGTGATGGACCATTTTGTACTTGAGAAGGAAGCTGTGAATTCTGTCGAGGCAATGTAGGACCTAAAAGTGAAGACAGACCCTAAATTAATGATTTCAGCTTTCACTTTGCAAAAAAGCACAAAAATCAAGGAAAAAAGCCAGCCATCACAGGACATGATAGGAACTGTTTAGTTCTGCTTTTTAAGCCAAACAAACTCAACAACATAATACAGCAAATAAAAACTGCAACAAATGTTACCTTACATATTTGCAGAATGGATTTATTTCACATGGATGAAGAGGTTTTACAAAAATGCAAAATAAATTTTTTATAATGAGACTTAACAGAAGCTTTGAAAAGCACTCCAAGTTTGAGATTTTCTTAAAACAATGAACAAGTACTCTTGGAGGAACAGAAAAGGCTCAAAAAATTAAAACACTCACCTAAATAGAACACTGGAAAAAAAAAAAAAAAAGAACAGGAGAAAAAAACATCAGAAGCTTATCACCATATCAAGAGAAGGAGGATAAAATACGTTTCTACAGGTAACACCAAAATTTACTCAGATTTTAGCTCATCAACTTGGATCAAAGACCCTCCTTTGTGGACAGGCAAGTATTCCATCCGAAGGAACAGAGGCATACAGTGAATGTATAAGCTGTGCATTCTGCCAAGCACAGGAAATGCAAAAGGGGAGGGCATGCAAATTCATCTTCGACCTTTACTGATGGGCAATTCTGAAACATACATCTTCCAAATAATTGTATATGCTAGATCTGCCTTCTAAAAACAAAGAGGCTTCTCCACTTTCCTCATGACTGTATTTACAACACAAAGTTATTTTAAAAGAATTAACAGAAGTGAAGGATATAGAAGGGTGGAATGGAATACAGTAGATTATGAGTGCACTGTTTCTGTAAAAACAGGCAGTGAACCAGGAAACTATTTAGACCATAGCTACACTTAAGATTATGGACTTTATAAGCAAGCAGAAATAAAAACAAAAATGTATCCGGTTCTGAAAAGGTCCCAAAGCAAAACAGTAATCTCTTGCTGATAGTCCACCAAACTAGTTAGAGCAATGGCGTTGTAATGAGATCTCCCCCATCTCAAATATCAAAATGTCGTTGTTTGCCATCTGAACTTATGGAAGTCATCCAAAAAACATGAAGAGACCATGTGTGATATATTGAGACATCAAAGACAGTTGATCACCCTCAGACTCGCAAATGAGTGCCCTGTTTAAAGGCTACACAAAAAGGTTCATTTACCCAAAACGGCATAATGGTCACATGTGGCCATAAGGACAATGAATTCGGAGAATTATGTAAGTGTATCCTAGCTACTGTACCTTATAGTTAAAAAGTAATGTAAGAACTCACTTCTAGAAGATAAAAGCAGGAAGTGTACTACAAAGGTTGTGTCTTCTTTATTTATTCTTTACAGCAAGTGTTAGGTCCTCATACCTAAGTACCTGATGTGGCCCTGGATGTACTCTTGTTGCTTTGAGTACCTTCAAGAAACACCCATGGATACAAATCTATATTACTTTTAATGCAAAAGATTTAACTGCAATTATAATTAATAATTAAGTTATCAGTAGAAACATCTGTCATATTGCTCATCTAGAAAACTGTTCTCATTAGAATCATAGAATCATAAAGGTTGGAAAAGACCTCAAGGATCATCAAGTCCAACCCAACACCACCTAACTCACTAAACCATGTCCCTAAGCACCACATCTACACGTTTCTTGAACACCTCCAGGGATGGTGACTCCACCACCTCCCTGGGTAGCCTGTTCCAATGTCTGACCACTCTTTCAGTGAAGAAATTTTTCCTAATATCCAGCCTAAACCTTCCCTGCTGTAACTTGAGGCCATTTCCTCTTGTCCTATCACTTGTTACTTTAGAGAAGAGGCCAGCACCCACCTCACTACACCCTCCTGCTTTAAAATTTCTGAAGTCACACATCCTCCTTTGTCACCTCCCCTGCACTGCAGGTGGGGGGTAGGCTTTTATGCCCATTAAGCCACGACCGCAGCTCCCAAGCAGCCAGGCTGTTTGCTGTCCGCATCACGCTGCAGCCTTTCATGGACTTGGAGAAGTAGACACAATCCGGCAGCAGCTGTGGTGCTGCTTTGGGGGGCTACATACCCCTGCCACTCGCCACATCTAACACACTCCCTTCCCTCAGACCTGCTGTTTCACGGTATGAAACACATTGACCTGAAAATTAATAATCAAGAACAAAAATAAAAAGAAATGGTCATACTATGGCCATTTACCAACTGGAACTATTTTGTACAGAAAACACAGGAGAAACAAAGTACCCTCAATACATATTATATATATACATGCAATAATAATAAATAATATACATGCAAGAGAGCTGAACACAATCACCTGCTAACAATTAACACGGCTGTTCTAGCATTTCTTATACATTTTTGCCATAAGGAAATGCAACCTGAGTATACCACTGAAAAGTTCAACTTCCAAGTCATTTGGCCCGTTCTCTGACAAATTCCTCTCTGCAAGCACTCTTAATAACCACCGTGCTAACAGACACTGGCAAGTTAAAGGTACATACCAGGGGGAAAAGTATGTTTTATCCCATAAAATTAAGTTATTACAGCAAGCCAAGGCCACCACTTAATTGCTAAAATACAGTTGTCTGGATAGTGGGACAGATGGGATAATAAATAAATAAGCAGGAGCTAGCTAATAAAAAGCTCTCTCAGGTGCTTTTGAACACTTCAAGATACTTCAGAAACATCAAGCCCCAAAAGAAATACTCACAGATACTGCCTGGGAAAAAAAAGGCCGATCCTTCTACAGGATCACTTTATCTTCAGAGATCGGTACAAGCCAAGAGACAAGGCTGAACGGTCTATTCAGTCTGAGTTTTAAGGAAAGCCTAACATCTTTATTTTTCTAAAGAAAGCACAGATGGTGCACTCCACAGTGCACTCTGACAGACAGAGAATATAATTTTATACTAATTTGTTCAGCAGCCATTCGATTTTCAATGCTTTCTGGTTTCCAGCTTATTCTCGCCTTTGCATCAACCTTCCTCTATGACAGTTCAGGCAACTCTGTAGTGAGAGATGGACTGGAAATCCAATGCCTTAAAAATCCCAGGGAAAAAAGCCTGTAAAAAGTATTTTTACCAGCTAGATGGGGACCAGTTCTGGTTCTTCACACAGTCACACAGACAACTGTGCTGGCGTAGCTCAGAGAATGACATCAGACTGCTGGGGGCTGCTTGAATCAAATTAAGCACCCCCAACATCACCTTTTTAAACCACAACCAGAGTTGTAGTTTATCAAACTCCTTAACTTCATTTTCACCTCCAATTAACTTCTTACCTCTGTATCTCCATTCTAGAGCTGAATTAATTCCAGTTGCCCAATGCTGTGAAAGTGTAATTAGCAAGCTGGAGATGGAAATGCATGGTTTGTCCTCCCTC
>NW_010108589.1:0-54351 GCF_000699245.1 Pterocles gutturalis | reverse complement strand
TTCAGCAGTTCCTTTACATTGTCTGCTCTGGAGTTTCACACCAAACTCTCAATCCCAATTCTTTTAACATCACCTGCTTTATGCCAGCAGCATTGACATAGCACCTGGCTGACACTGAAGATGTCACATATCTGTGAGGTAATAGCCCTAAAAAAGTATCTACTGTTCAGCATCGGAACAATATATGTACTACAGGTTTTACAATGAGCTACAATGAAATGAAAATACACATTGTATTTGGCTGGACAGGCTTGCTCGGGAGCTGGTAACATAAGGACAAGGTGATGTGTTTTTTACGGGACTGCTGTCAGTCAGATCACATGAAACCTTCCTCAGAACTCCGCATGCCTTAGGGTCCATGAAAGACAAAACACACACAAAAAACCCACTCTTAGAATTACCGTACAGTTCAGAGTACAGCATTAAAAGACAACATCTATTTTTAAAAAAAATCTAGTACCTTTAGAAAAACTTGGTCAACTATATCACACATGAGAATTTCAGTTTGAGGTGAAGATCTCAATTTTTCCCCCAGAGAAACAGTTTATATAAACAACTCAATAATTAGGATTTCCCATTCTTTCATTTCCGAGTATGTTAATGCCAAAACTAAGGAACATTTAAACTTTACAGTCTGATACTCAAACCAAAGTATGACTGACTTTCCAAAGGAAGAATGGATTGAAAGCAGACAGCAAGTTAATTTGTATAAGCATATGTTCTAAAGATAAGTGTACTGACTAATTGTAATCTTTAGAAAATATTTTCATTAAGGACAGTTTGAGTAAACCTACTAAGCAAAGAACACACCCCAGGCAAGAATTCAAACCCACAGCAAAAAGATGCATTTCTAGTAAAGAATATAACAACTTAAAAAAAAGTTTTCCTAAATACTTAACAGTTTTCTGAATGAATGGAAAGCAGGCTTTTTCAGAGAACTATACTGTGAAGTAATAAGAAAAACTATTACAGTGAAGCAACCTCTTTCATTTGTCTCTTGCTCCTTCTCCTTCCATTCAGAGCCTGTCCTGCTCTAGGACATGACAGAGTAAAGTTTGGGGAGACCTGCTAACCAGCAAGAAGCAAAATGGCACCACTCCTCTAAACGTGGATTTGTATTATGGATTTATAAGCGAGACTATGATGGTCAAGAATTAGGGCCTTAGCAAGTGACAAAACTATTCTCTAGTACTTCTATTCACGTGAATCATCTTCCAGCTAAGATTTCTCATTCCTTCACGTATCTACTTCATCATACACAAGTACCATTTTGTAAGTTCCTTCAGCTCAGTTAATTTATGCATCGCCTTCATTTATTTCAGCAGAGCAGTAAGTATCTTGCATTTTCTATACTGAAAGTAAACGCTTTCCATTTCACCTCAGAAGCATTTTACCTGATCAAGGTAATAAAAGGGGACAAGAATAACAAAAACATTCACCAAAATACATTTGAATGCAAGCAGAGATAAGCCTCCTATCAATGCCAGCAGAGCCTTGAAAACAGAGTGCTGATAACCTGGCTGCTAGGCTTGGCTCAGCAGCTTTTCCCTCTCTGCCGTCCTTTTGTGCAGGCGGAGACAGAGACAAAGCTTCCCAAGTGGAGTACTAGGGTTGATTAATGAAACTACAGTATCACAACCTTTAAAAAGCAAGTATTGAAAAGTTAAATACATCAATACAATCTAATGCAGGATATTTATTACTCCCCCTGCTCCGGTTCTGTCAAGATGTTTAAACAGCAATATTATTGATGATGACTGTCACTATTTGCGTATAATACTACAGAAATGAGCCCTTCTAACAAAGCTGTATTCCCACAGTCATGCTCATGATTTTATGACAAAACACTGTTCCCAAATGGCAGCAGATTTAATATAGCTACAACTTCTCCTGGTAATATTTTTAAGCCAACAATATGAACCCTCAATACAAAAATGTATTACTATTCCCCAGTGTTTATTAAACAAAACTTCATCCACAAAATTTATGTACTTCTGTGTATGTTTGCCACGCAATTAAGACCAATTGATAAATTTTTTTTGGGTTGCCCAGCCGAACTTTAATGCTTTCACCTGATACAACGCCAATCCTGAAGAACTACACAGATCAGAAATAGCACACAGGCAACCCTTAAAAGCGAGTATAACTCTTAAAACTTAGCAACTTTGCCTTCACTTCCAAATACCACAACTAACACTGATGATGCTTTCAATACTCTTATGGGCAATTAAAATGGAACGGAAGCATTTTGGCCAATAAACAGTTAAAACTTCCTTTAGGTCAATAGTTAGGCATATAAATCAGGATTAGCTATTATAAAATCTACTAGCTACAAAAAAAAAATCTTTAATGAATCCACATTTAAAAGGAAAAGAAAAAACTTACCAGCAAAAATAGAGATATAATCTGACAACAGAGGTAACAATACCACATTATGTTATTCCCCTTCTGACAGGGAGTGCTGACAGCCTGCTCCAGAGGCTTGCCCAGAGTACAGGTATCGCATAATTATTTCATTGCAGTAGAATAATTTTTTTCTCAAAACAAGTTTTAGCATGATATGAACCAAAACAGTACGAGGAGAAGCATCCAAGATCCGCCCCCAGCCCCACATACACATTTCTCATCTCAGTCTCCTAGAGCCTCTACACATATTCCAATTAGGCAACCCTAGTTTTTGTTTCAGTCTGCATTTCCCAAAGATACTAAATTATTCATCCCATCTGTGATATGAGTAAGTGCCTTCCTCTATCAGCAAGGATTTAACGAACTATCCTTCGCTGTAAGGCCACGCATCAGCATACAGCTGTGGAAAAAGCATGCATCTTTTCCCCATAAAGGTTTGATCGTTTAATAGCTGGACAATCTAACTTCTAGGGTTACTAATAATTTCAAAGAAATTTAACCTGAAGTTTCTTTCCAAGATTAGACTAACAAAATAAAGAGACCCTGGAAACAAAAAAACTAAGTTTCTTTTTCCTCTTCCTCATTTTCCTATGTAGTGTCAACTAAGGCAATATTAGAACAGCTGCACGGAAGCCATTCCTGCCCTTGCCTTTATATCCAGTATATCCCAAAATCTTCTCAAGAGGCAATATATAACCGTGAAATATTAGTAAAAAAACCATCATGAATCTTACATATATGTAACTCTATTTGAAAGAATAAGAATAGGCTTTACGGTTGTATGACATCCTTCAGTTCTTGTCACTGTCATCTGCTGCAACAAACAATTTGAAGTACCTCCTCAAATGCAAATTACACATATCTAAATCTCATACTTAGTTTCTTACTCTCCTCACAAGGCTTTCCTGAGACTGAAGATGGATGACACACAAAATAACACTAATTCCAGCTGAACCAGAAGGTACCTTTTGCAGCAAAACTGAGTATGATACCCCTTTGCTCCGCCCATCTCCCAACGCACACTCCCCCTTACTTGCCCTTGTTCCTTCAAAGGAGTAATCCATTTTCTCACACATCAGAGAATTTTCTCAGCCACCTAATTTCCCTTCATTGAAGCTTTTCTCTCATTCCAGAGTCACTCTTACTGTAACACTGAGCTCTACTTAATGCAGATATGAAAATTTTCTTTGTAATGCAATGCAAAAACCTTCACAGAAAGCAGTTGCCTTTACTCCAGACAATTAAGACCAATTATGGAATATCTGAACACACTACACACAGCCTTAAAGCCAGAAATCCTCTTCAAATTACCTCTTTAAACTGATGACATACTTATTATTTGATGGTGGTGTAACTTTGACCACCTCAGACAATTATTTAATTAAATGAGTAAATCTTTCAAAATTTTCTCAAATGAGTGCCAGAAACAAGTCCTGATTCATTTTTACTATATCCCCTAAACAGTATGGGGCAGGAACCTGTAGCATTAGTAATCTACCTTCAAATTCCAGCAGAAAGTACAGCCCTGTGTTGTCTTTCTCTTCTGGATTTGCAGGTGGCCTACTATCTGCTTGACTAGCCAGCAGGAAAACAGGGTCTGGGTGAATAGCTAGTAGCTAATACAATGATTCAAACCAGAACAGAGTGAAAACACTTTGACTTTCACACTGATGTACACAAACAGAGCTCCAGCATAAGGGAAATTAGGATTATCACATGACCAGCACTGCAAATCAGGAAGAGAAAAAAAGAATAGAGACACAACACAGTTCAGTCAAATTCACTGACAAAGCAGCCGTCAGTTCAGTCTTCTGAGAAAAATCTGTACTTTTTTTTTAGACGAAAACTGCCAGTTGCAGTACAGCCTTTCCTCCAAATTCAAACACTTTCATTCTGCATTCTGAACTCGTTAGAACGACAATAAGCCCATCACTGCATGCTCAGCAGCACAGACACCCAGTGTCTTCTCCGCCTCTGCTTCTGCAGGTCCACTAGAGGGAGATCCTAAATTAAACAACTCAAATGATGCCAGCAATCCAGCAGCTGAGGATGCCACCTGCAAGCAACGATCAAAGACATTTTTCAAATATATGCAAGACAAGGGGACTATATGATTTGGGGGTTTTGTTTGCTTTTTTGTTTGTTTTGCTTTGTTTTAAAGAGCAAGAGAGCCATAAGTAACAGCTGACTTGCAAACCAAAAGGATGGCCACAAAATATTCTTTAATATTCCTTGGAAGTCATTTAGATTTCTGTGAACCCTTGTATAAAGTTTAAAATTCATTTACAGCTTTATAAATTTCTGAACAGTACGCTCAGCTAGCAGCAAAACTGCTTCCCTTTTATGAATAAAATACAACTTAAAATAACTAAGCTAATAAAAGAAGTTGCCAAAATGAGAAAACAGCAGAAAATAAGGGTACTGCAAGAATAAAACTTAAATTGTAAGAAGTTCTAGAGTAAAAGAGAAGTTATCTATATAGGATTTCTTTATTTTGCTTCAGTTGGAGATTCTATATGCTGTTTAGAGATATGCCAGGAAACACAGCAATTTACATGAATTATTAGAGACAAGTTGTCCTCTTCAGGTACAGATTTCTGAGGCAGTATCATCAGAAAACCAACTAGGACTGCATGTATTAGAAAATTTTAGAAGTCTAGCAGATAAATTGGAAGAAACAAAACTATCAATACATAAAAGTACTGATCTTCACGTATTAGCAAACATTCCTTTAATAACATACACTTCCCAACATCTTTTCAAAAAAGGTAACAGGGAGGGCAGGGATGGGGGGCAGTTGCAACCCATTTCCTAAAATGAAGAGCTAATATTAGAGCGTCAGAACCAGCGACCTGTCTAAGCAAATATTCAACTATGAGAGAGATGCTAGGAAAAAAAAATTAAAACCAAGAATTCATTTCTAGTGGCACTTTTAGGAAATTATGCCAACTACAGAGAAAAGTAACACATTAAACTTTGAGTGAGGAGTCCAATTAGTTTGTTTCTGAACTGCAAGCTACTTAATATCCTATTTCCATTATTCAAGCAGTCGAGTTCAGAAAGATCCTTCATCTTTTTTACTTCTTATACTGATACAGGTCAGAAAATTAATATGTAAATCATACACTGACAAACCTCCCAAGCTGATAAAACCTAGCAACACTTGTTGACAGCATTCTAACACAATTCTATATACATAATTCCAAATTTTTTTACAAGCAGCAATGCAAAACTACCCATCTCCAGAAACCTGCCAAAGCGACACTGGTAACTTTTAAGCTTTGTTTTTATTTCATCCTGACGGAAGCTTGAGCACCTATATGTCTGTGAAACAAGTACATGATAGATAATATTTAAACAGCCACAGTCCTGCCTGTGCTGGTGGTGTCCACTACTAGTTTGTGATGCAGCTAATGCGCATTTTGACTAGTACCTACTGCTACCAAGTCAAACCACAGGCAAGAGAAACAAAGTGGCTATATTACAATCCAGAAAACTTAACAGGTTACAACCAGCCACTATCAAACATAATTGCCCAACTTAACTCATGTCCTTGTCAGATCTACATCTCAAAGCTGTTAAGAAGGAGCTAGGTAGACTACAGCACTGCAGGCAGCAACGGGAACATGATATTACAGTTATACTCAACTCTCATCCGATGAGCCACACAAAAATCCACCTGAAAACAAAACAACCCCCAAGTCATCCGAGATTAACTGGTATTACATCGAATGAAGCAGACAGACTCCAACTGAAGGGCCACTTCAGAGACCAAAAACGAGACTACTGGCAGAATGATTTGGAAGAATGCACAATTTGTCATGAGCAGAGGGCTGAATTCTAAGTACCGTGATTTTTAGACACATTGCAAAGCTCAACTCTCTTCCTCCTCCCCCCCACCATTTAAGAAATTACTGAAGTGATAAAACAGGAAGAATCATTATTTTCATTGAGTTGTTTCCTCCTGTGGAATTACATTCGATTCTAGGCTACCGTTTGATGTTTTGTATTACTAAAGTTACATTTAAAGAAACCCCTAAAAATTATTTTATTTTTATCCAAGTATTTATAAACTGAAGTGGCATCCTAGTTCAATAAAATTTCTACTACTGAAGAATATAATAATGTAGTTGTTAGCCCACATATACTTTGCATAAAGCAGCAAGAGAACTAGTCATTACACAAATCACAATCATCAGGAAACTTAAAAACAGACACACTGACCAAGCAAAAAATGAGCACTGTCATACCAGCCTATGTCATTTTAGCCTCTCTAGTAGCTCAGTTTTAGTGTTAGAAGGAGTTAAACGCTGAGAACAACAACAACGAAAAATATATATGCATATATACACGTACATGCTTGTCTGAAACCTATTGTACCAAACACTTAAAGTACAGGTAATGGGAAACAACATAGAACCCTCAAATTTGTGGTAATTACCATAAATCAGACCTTTTCAGACTTTACATCAAATGAGTAGAAACCAACACTTCATGTGTTCCCAAATGTTGGCTGGGAGATAGATAATAAACAGTCTGAATGCATGAAATGTTTACCATCAAGTAACCCATAGGGAAAAGAGAATTGAGAGATTTAGAGGGGCAAATACTCAACACATGGATTATTTTCGCTTGCAAAAAGATACCTTATACCTCTAGCTACCCTTTTTCTTTTGGCCTCGTATGCTGCATAACAGCATAAGCACTGCAGAATGTATCATCCTTCTTGGTCTAGTCTGCTGAGTTTCTAAGTCTTGAAACAGCTATCAGAATGAAAAGCAACTTGATAAAGTCACCCTTTTTTGCTACAGTTAAGACAGCCCTAGTAAGGTTATCTACAGCCTCTCTCCTACACAAGAGAAAGCAAACTGGCACAGAAGTACTATCTCCTGTTACATGGGCAATCTTTAAACTTTAATGAGGACAAAAGAATTCTATTTGGTTACAAGAACACAAAAGTCTCTAAGTCTTTTAAAATAAAAATCTCCCCTTGTGTGTGTCCCAGTATTACACTGACCAATCTGCTGTAGAGACTTATCTAGAAAACATTACAGACACCACCTGAAAACTGAAAGCCACTACGTTTTCCACCAATGTTTTAAATCCTCTATGTCATCCTGTTCTCCAAACAAATTAAGTGATAGATCTGGTGTCTAAATTATATGTGCCCATCTTAATGCTACCTCTAGATCCAAGGTCTCCAAGCTAGAAAACTCTGTATGGCAAGAACTGCCAAAGAGGATGACCTGAATTCCAAAGTCCAGAGGAAAAAACCCTAACATTTTCATAATAAACCAGCACTCACTGAGAAGGAAAATACAAATACACATTAAGAACACTGGATGTCTCTAGAAATCCTGAGACATACCCTGATTAAGAGCTACACATTTGCCAGTCAGGTGTTTTCATTTTGTTTCCTAAAAAAAACTGCAAAGTCAGCAAGTCTCTATATGTAATAGATAACATGAGAACAGGTTTGTCAGGGATTGCATTTACACAGATGGCAGTCAAGTTGAGAATCGCTACTAAGCAGCAGCAATTAGGCAGACAAAACACACAAATAATTAAAATGGCTAAAGGCTGAATCATTATTAGAAACAAGACTTGTTGACTTTTATGCATAAACATTTGAATTTTTTCCATCTCTGTATTTGAACAATCTCCAAAAAAAAAAGTTAAGTGACTCTTACCAGCTTCCTGTGAATTTAATACTTCTAAGGCATGCATCATGGCACTTGCGAAGACATTGGCATCTTCTTTGCTGCCAAAATTCAGACCATACACCTGCCGAGCATCACGCCACTGATGGAAGGTCTGTGTAGCCTGATTGTACTTCAGCCCTTTCGGAATGGCACAATTTATTACCACCTATAATCATAAAAAAAACCCACTTACGTTTAAAATTGCTATTTCATGACAAGTTTTTTATGTAGATTTTATTCCCTAAAGAAGTGGGTTAATTCCAGTCCCACAATTCACCAGATCACAATGTTGAAGCACACAGCCATTTCAATTTTAATTCCAAGGCTGCATGAAATCAGTGATGAGGATACACAAGGGGACTAATGAGACACTTTGTATCAACTTTTGTAGTTTAAGCGTTCTCATTTCAAATGATGCAGGCATGTTCCCTAGCAGCAATACAGTAATACCAACAGTTCCAACTTTCAGTAGCAGAGTACTTGATATGAATATGCATTTGGATTTCAGAAACTCAGTTTTCCATTAACTTCACAGAGTACTTGTTAGAATTATGGTTTTTAACCAAGTTATCACCTTCTCACTGTGGCTGCTGCACCCTTTAGCTTGCCGAGCTTCCAGTGGCAATTCGTGTGGACTTTTTTCAAGATCACTATTGCTCACACAAATGGTGACAAACTCTAGCTAGTAGGACAACCATTTATTACAACCCACCCACTAAGAGGACCCCATTGCACTTGGATAACTATATCCTCTCACCTTTTTCCACCAAATAACGGGAGAAAAAAAACCAGGTTTGCTCTCAGACGAATGCACAGAGATCATTTATTCTCAGAATAAGTGTTTAATGACAAATCACACAGGAGATTATCAGTCTGTGCTTCAGGTGTGGAATAAATGACCAAGAACAGATTAAAAGTATTCTATGAAAAAATGCTGGGGGAGAGGGAAACAGATAGAGCAGCTTTCGTCGAACAAAAAGATTAGATCATTAACCCCACCCCAAGCATCACAAGGCAGAGCATATTTCAAGACAGAGTGCCGAGTTCACCATTTAATCAAGAACTAACAACTTCTTCATCAAGAAAATTAAGATGTAATGCTTGTTGCTCCTTTCTCAACCTCTCAGAGTGCTAGACGATCAGCATTAACAAATGTCAGAAGGTTTTTTTTTTGAATGAACTGACATGGGGAAATGAGAAATCACGCATCCAAATTTCATAATACAGGAAGAGCTAAAAGAGAACTGCTGGTACCTATGTAGACTACAGCTTAGAGAAGAGAGTAGGGAAGAAGAAAATTTCTTAGGTTTTGACACTTTGCCTTAAATAGGACCAGATGACTTCTGTGTACACCACTAGCCTTGGTATCTGTCTGTGGGAAGGAATGGTAGAGTGCACAAGGACTATCGCCTTGGATGTATGTAAAGTGCCTAGTTTATGCGGAAAAAGCCATAATACAGTTTTGATACTTCATTTCAAAATAAAAGTAAACTTATTACTTACAGTTCCCATAATTTTACTGAAGACCTATTTCTTGATGTTAAAAACAAACACAAAAATAGCTAAAGATTCCTGTTGCAAATTTTGAGAGATTTGCTTACCTGATGATCCTGAATCTTCCTGCCCACTACTCTGAATGTGTTGTTGCCTGTGTGATGATATATATGAACTCTGCTGAATCCAGTTGATCCACCAGCTGGTACCCATTTCTTATTGGCATCATCATAGACCATTACAGCAGCTCGTGCTTGGCAGATACTCTGTTCACTGTTAAAATACAAGTATTTCAGAGTAGAACGTAAAGATGGTGATTTTCCATAAGTAATTTTAAGGTTAACTTTTTCTTAAAAAACTCAAAATATTGAAGTAATACTCCATGCAACTTGCTGAAACATGCATCTTTCCCAATACAAAACCACTAGCACTTTGGTTTTTGTTTAAAGATGTTTGTTCTGAAAAGTTGTGCTCAAGACAAACAGGCCTACCTCCTAATGAAAGGGACCAAGAAGAGATTTACTTTTACTTTTTTTGCCTTTTTTCTCCCTGCAGGTTTTCTTTTCCCTCCTTTCTCCTCACCACCAACCATGAAGTTTAATTAAATGCCATAATCACATACAAAGTTCTCTGCAAAGACTGGAGAACACCAGCTTCATACAGTTTACATTTTCCAGTGGCAATTACGTCTACGAGAAATGAGGATTGGAAGGCTCTTGCTGTTTTGAACAGATATAGAAGAAAACAAACACAATGAAGTTCAGCACAAAAAATTCACCTGCTCATAAACGAAATGCTTTTTGGTGTCGACATATTTTACAACAGTTGACACCTAGATGTAGCATTTTCTCCCCGAAAAAAAGGTTCTATTGATTACCGAACAGCACAATTTCATCAGCAGCTAACCCTGATTATGGCAGTCATCCGGAAGCTAAGGTACAGCCTCACGTTGAAAGGGAACATATCATCAATGTCATCATATTAGAAACACAAGAAAGCAGAACATACCATAAACACGCTTTTTACTAGGAGAGGAAAGGGTGACACTACACAAGTTGTCTTTACGGGAAATGTCCAGATGTAGACAGGAAATAAAAATAGAAAGGAATGATTTCTTATCAGTAAGTCAAATTCTCTGAACATACCACTCCAGCACATCCAACGTTATAGAAAGCACATGATGCCTGGCTTGCAAGGAATGCGGCCTGCCATTCGGAAAACTGAGAAGGCTGAAGAGACATGCATTCTTCATAAATTACAAAAGGAAAGTAATGAAATATTTCTTCATATTTTAGGAATGAGGAACAAGACTACTCCCTCCCAGTCTTTCTTGGGGTCGCTTTTTTTTTTGAGGGGGGGCGAGCTATTGGTTGGTTGGTTTGGTGGGGTTTGTGTTTGTTGGTTTTGTTTTTTTTTTTAAGACCATGTTGAATTTCCCAATATCTTATTTCCATCTCCTGGAAATATGTAACAAGCTCTTTTGTTAACTTTCAATACTGATGTTTTTGAGAAAACAGAGCATGAATTTCTATCACACTTTCCATGGCACTCCAACATCTAGAAAAGTGCTCAACACTGGGATGCTTTTCAAGGCTAGGGGAGAAGAGAGAATACTGAGAACATGTCTCTTATGCATCCAAGAGATTCAAGATCAAATGAGGAAATATATTCTTAATTTTAAAGACACACATGCTCTAGTCTCATCACCTATTCAACAACTAGATCAGAATGGGATAACAACCTCTAGTTAGAACACCCTTTTTTCTAGCCAGAAATTAGTTCAATTATAATATAGGCATATATAGTGCTTCTTTTCTAAGCATAGTTCGTCTTACAGTTTACAACTTAGACCAAAAGGACAACATTTGATCCAAGAAGAAAGATTAGATGCAAAGAAAATAAAAGTAGTTACAAGTTTCAGGTGTTTCACACTCCCATTAAAAAAATGCCACAGATAAATAACATTCCCTCATCTGAGAGGACAATGCAAGAACCTACTGGATTTCTTTATTTTTAGAGTATTTCGGCACACATCTACCTTAAAGTTCAATCCTAGAAACATTCTGTACTGTTCACAAAGTACAGAACAAACAGTAGTGTTTTTTTCTAAAATGTGCAACAGTATTACAGAAAACTTCTGTAAAATTTCTGAACCTGAAACAAATTTTTGCTATGTTTGAATTTGGATCACTCACAGGCGTAATGAACCATAGGTGACAGGACCTAGATACTGATCTGGAGGCAGAGCCACATGAATTGCAGGGTTCTTGCCAAAAAATAACTTCATCTTAATCATATTCCAGATTAAAAAAAAAATCTTTTAGATTCTATTAAAAATTGAGACTATGAGTATAAGCTAATATGTTCCAATTGCAAGGAAGGTAGAACCAGAGAGCGTTTGAGTGACCAGACGACTTAATTTATAGGACAGACCATCAAGTTCAGACATTCTTGTTCAGAGCCCTGCTCTCATTCTTTGCCCTGCTATGGTCCTTCCACAGCCCTAAGTTTTTATAAAAGCCCTGGTTTTACATTGTTTTATTTAACATAAGAATAAACGCCTACTCATTGCAGAACTATTTGGTATTCAAGTGGCACAATTCATAAGTGCAAATAAGATGACCTTGAGTAGAATTTCTATCTTTTCTTTAACAACTGCTAAACTATTTTTAGTTCCACTTCTCAGGCTATGTCTTATAACTGGAAATATTATACAAGTCTAGATCTCAAATATTTCATGCTCCATTTAAAATAAAAGAATTTTCTTAATAGCAGGGGATTATTCTTAACCATATAAAGACACAAGATGATTCACATACTTTAAAAAATGACAAATACAAACAATTTCCAGTTGACCTATTCAATCATTACACAATATGCCTTCTGCCTTCATTTCACACAAACCCTGTAACTAAAATTTTAATGTTCCAGGTCTGTAATTATCATATCCAGGTACCAATTGGAAGGTGACATACTCCCCTCCTGCCAACGGTTCCCACCACCCATCACTTTGTTAATCAGACTGCAGCAGTAAGATGGAAAAATGAAGCTATCAGGATAAGAAACAAATTAAACCATCAGTGTCCTAGCCTTTTTCCAGGGTTCAATAATTGCACATTATGACATCTAGGGGAGATTAATTCAATTTTTTTCCTCTTAGTAAAAAGTTCTGCACTCTAAAGTGATTACATTTTCTTTTGAAGAAAAGCACGGGGGGAAGGAGCTTGGGCAAAGAAGAATCTTTAGGTCTGCTCTTCAATGACCATTTGACAGTTTAATATTTGAATACAGCATATAGTACATTCTAGCAATTAGACACCATAAGTCTCAAAAAAACTTAACTTTTTAAAAATAAGATGCATACCTGAACTCCATTAACCCCAAAGGGCTACACGAGATCAAAAATCCATGCTGTTAGCTCATAACTCTATCTTTGACAGGTCTAACGAAAAACAAGGTCTAGTTTTCTTTCCACGATCCACCTTCTCCTAGGAAAATCCTGAGCTTACCAGACAGACTCTTACTAGAACCTGAGCCAGTGCCCTTTGTATTCCTCTACTACACATTAAGCTAAACTTCAGTTCAAAGGAGCAGAAGCCAAGTGAATCAGAATAGTGTCGTTCATCATATTTCTTGCTCCTTGAGCTTATTACACTTCCCTCTGTACTTCTAACACAACACAGGTGTTCAATGATCTCAGTATTTATACATGAACTCTTCACAGTCCACAGGGTTTTCTGCAACACACACGTATGTCCCCTAGACTGCAGGAGCTGACAGAGATGCTAGAAGATGACCGACTTAACTCACTGCATCAGAATCACTTTGGTCTGGCCACAAACCCATTTTTTTAATGTACAGATTACTTTAGCACTAGTGGAAATAAACAAGTCATCTACAGTCATGTTGCAAGAGAAAAGGAGAAGGGTCTTCATCCCTTTGCCGTATCGTTAAACCTTCAAAAGCATCCTACAGGGTTTACTTGCCTATCTATGAATTTCCCTTTTTCTGGTATGCTGTACTGAATCAGCCTGAGCCTTCCCAACATGAGAGCTCATTAGGGGACACGGGAGAACGAGCAAAGGGATCAGTCTCCAGCTTCAAATGCTACTGCCAAGATGCACAGCTGCTCAAAGAACTGATTGTTAACTTATTAGGGCAGTGGGTTGGGGAACTAAAGTGACAATCTAAATATTAACTAAGAAAAATCAAGAAATTATCTGTTCCCAAATAAAATTACCAAACGAAGTATATAAAGTTATATGCAGAAAAGGGAAAATTCATAAAAGGGAACATTCATGCAAAACAGTGCTTACCAAACCTTAGGAAAGAAAGTGTACAAGCTCTCTTCCCAAAATGTAAAGCTTGACAAATAGCTGGATAAATATATGTTAGGAGGAGTTCTTCTCTAGACAAAGATGTAAGGCTCTGATTGTTAAAGCCAACCATTATTCTAGATAAGTCCACCTACAGCAATACCATATAAAGTCAAAGACAGGGTGGGTGTTTTTTATTTGGGGTGGAAGAGTGGGGGGAGGTCTGGCACTCAAAAGGCTCACACAAAAAACCACAGTAGTAATGAATCATAAGATTATCCTTATGGGAGAATATACTTTCCTCCTCCAGTGATGAGATCATACGGAAAGCTCAAAAACCATAGCAAATTGAACCCAAACAGACATCATTCTTTTGCCCAAATGGAATGCGTTCGTTCTTTCACATCCCAACTTCTTAAGCTCGGTGTGCAGTGACACCAATGCACAGTCTGCTGACCTAAGCCTTTTTTTTTTTTTCCTCTCCGCAAAAAATAGATGCTTGGTTTTCCTCTCTCAAGAAAGAAAAAGTATAAACAGACCTAAATGATCAAACTCATATGGAAAAGAGCATGACTGCAGCCACAGAAAAAATCATTTACAAGAGCAAGGAAAAGCTGCGATTGCTCTGATTCTCGACCTTTTGAATTTTTGTCACTGTTTTTTTTGAAAAACATATCCCACTACCACTTCTTCTAGAGATTCAGGGGTTTTGTGTTATGTTCTGAATTTACAGAAACATAACAACATGTTCTTAAATATGCAGTCTTTGTGAGGCAGAAGGAACGGAAAGAGATGCTGATTCATCAAACGCCTGTTTAGGATTTTCAAACCATGTGGCATGAAGATGGAAAGAAACTTCAAACACTTCCAATACTAACATCCTAAAATGCACATTTTTTAAAAGCAGCTAAATGCTGGTCCAGATATCAAGTTTTACATCTTGGCGGTGGTGTTTTGTAAGATGATTTTCCCTGATTGTTCCTGAACCCTGACTGGCACATCACTGTGAAAACCTGCGTTCTGTGCTTCACTATTAAAAAAAAAAACCCACAATAAAACCCCAAAAAACCAACCCCCCCCCCCCAAAAAAAACCCCAACACACAAAACAACAATAAAAAACCCACAACATACTGTGTACTGTACCACTATTTTCTATTAGCCAAAACAAACATTTTGTAGACAAAGTTGTAATGTATTCTAAGCTGCTCATTTGGTTTAACTCAATACTTAAGCTACTTGCTAGCATCTTAACATTAACATAAAAATGTTTCCAATGTCCTCAAATATGCTCCTCCCATTGTGTTCTGCTGAGAACTAGACTGAACTCAACTACACAGATTAGTATTTATTTTGGGGAGTAAGGGAATGGGTTTGGATTTGTTTGGTAGGGGGGATGACATGAGTGAGTAGAGGGGAAGAACTTTTTGGGTCACTTAAGTTTTCAACTCATAATCCACTGCTTCATTTTTACTCATTTTTTTGAACTTTAGCCAAAAGCAAATCTCAGAGGAAGCTGAGTAGAACAATTACCATCTCCTCCTGCCAACTACACTGGCATCCATGCCACCAACAGGATATCATGAAAAAACATAAGTCATTTGGGCTCAGCTAGGGTTAACATAATAGTTCTTACAATAAATCAATTTTCTCTGGAACTCATCCTCAGTCAAAAGGCAAGAACCTCAACTTTTTCTGCATTACGAAAACCTAGCTGAATATGCTGCTGCAGGGAAACACTCCGTGTTTGGTACAGCAGAAGGAACTGTGCTCTGCTACTTGCATCCAGCTCCAAATTTTGTGGCTTGCCCACTCCAACGCTTCAGCTAGTACGGAATTTAGTTGCTATTCAGGTTTTAGACTAAGACTAAATTGAAGCTAGCTAATTTATCTGACTAGTCTTCATGCAGATCCTGCTGCAGACCCTATAACCCCCCTGAGAACAAGAGTGGTTGTTGATTTCTTCTAGCAGCTCAAACTCAGGCAAGAGATGCTGTTCAAATGGCAGGTGGATGTGGAGGGAGCAGTTCCAGATTGCTTCACCAACAGCTCTCCTGCTAATGAGTTAGTACTTGCCTGTGCCTAGAAAACTTTTGATTGATAACCGAGACATTCATTCATCTCTCCCACTTTTTTGTCTCTGGTAACCGAGAGATTCATTCATCTCTCCCACTATTCCTTCTCATGAATTACTCACAATACAGACTAGCTGTAACATCAGAAACCAGCAGGAAATCCTGCATGGGAAAGTCCCAACTAGAAAAAAACCTTCTGCTGAGGACCAGGGAAAACTCAATCTAAACATGGAGATTAATAGCTGGCAAAGGAAAGGTGCTCCGCTTTCGGCACTGAACTCTGCAACATTCCATTCCAGAGTTTTGGTTGGTCCACAGTTTATTGAAGCTAAACTTTCTTTGCTCAATGAGCACCTTCCACTGAAAGAAAACTGCTTTTCAGTTCATGTGTAACAGCATTTAACATTCATTTAAGAGCAGTCTGCTCTTGGAGCAAGCGCACTTTACAGAAAAAATTTCTCTTGTTGCTATAAATCTGTTCCTTCACAATTTTGCAGTTTTAGCTGGCTCCATAGCAGCAGATGAATATCAAACAGGTGAAGGAAAACACTGCAGGACACTCAGGCAGAAAAAGAAATATTCTTTAGAACAACAGCTTGATGTCAAATGAAAGTCTACTTTTCACATAGAATTACCAATTTATAAATGCAGGAATTTTTTTTCAACATTGTTTCACATGCCATATTTAACATAAGAGTATTTCATACCATGAACAAAGTAAATTTGAGTTGGCAATTCAGTGTTGTCTCTAGGTTTGTCTTATGCTGATTCACATAAAAATTCACCTTCTCTTTTCATTACGAAATGTTATTTCAGTTTGAAAACACATGCTGGAGTCAGACTGAAATGTTCACAATCTAGATAGTATTCTAGAAATACTCATTAACTTCAAATTTCTGTATAAATTGTTTTTTAAATGGACAATAACAGTTAGAGAAAGCACACAAACTGCAATAACCTGGAACGGACACCTGAGAAATCAGAAGAGAGAACGCGCTGTAGCCACAGACAGTGCAAGGAGTGGTAAAAGCCACTGAAGGTGCATGAGCATTTTAACGGAGGAAGAGTACTGTAAAATTCTGAACCATCTTGACATGTTCACTGGTGCTGTACTGGTGGCCCATTGTAACCAAGTGATAAGTGAGCTTCAGAGTAATTTGATGTCACTAAGTGCTAATCCCTGATCTATTCAAGTTCAAAGGGAATCAGGGGCATCTAAGAGAGACTATGACTACAGTCACACCAAGAAATAGACACACTACAGAGACAAACCATAATAAAAGCAAAGGATTGATGGGAATAACAGCAAACGGAAAACCATGGATTTTAAATAGCATGAAACTAGTTATATTAACAATGGCTAACCATACATATAATATGCTATTTGTTATAATATTAATGTATTATATATTCTTCAACATATGTAACTAATTATATTTAGTTATAATCTCCATCCCAAACTTAAATTTATAAATACTTTCTGAAGTCAACCTTCCAATTCTCACCGCAAACTGAAGATGACATTGATACCTAGAACACATACATTTCAAAAATTACTATTGTATCCACTACAGACAGATTAAGCAAAACTTAAAAACAAAAATGGTTTCTGAAGTGACTTAAATTAGTTATATCAAAGCAATGTGTTAGGCAAGGAACTATCTAACCAGTACAAGAAGTCACTTTTCAAATCTTAAACTAAAGAAATTGCACTATTACTCAAAAACAAGCATCAGTTTTCAAACAGGAACAGAAATCAAAATCACTTAATACACAAAGGAATGGGTGTTTTTAATAGTAATTACTTCAGCAGACAAAGGAATAACCATTTGCTGTCCTGTTTTTTAAAAAGAAAGAATAAAATACTTAATTTTTATCATCCATAGTATACATTGCCTTCTATAAAATCAGAGATGCTCAAAACTGTTATAAAAAAAAAGACGCCACAATCCAACTCTGAACTTTACCTCCATCATTTAATTTTCCATAGGTTACCTATTAACCTTGATTTTTTTTTCCCTTTCATTGTTTGTATTACCATACTATCCAGATATTTCTCTGTTTTTGTGTCTGTTAAGAAGAACAGTTTTTCATAGCTTGCACTATTGTTCAAGGTTTTCCCTGTAACTAATTTGGATTGAAAAAAAATGCAGCACTAGAATGTAATGTGTCCAAAAAGCATGCTCAGCCTTAGTACAGACAATACTTTGGATGCTTAAAACAAAATGTGAGGTTTTAAATCTCAGCAAAGAATTCGCCTTTAACAATCAGATATAATGATAAACTTTGTCCAAACTTTACTGTCAAAAAAACCCACCAGGTTTACTTAAAATTCCAATTAATGAGATAGAGAAGTAAGAGCTTAGATATACTGGAATTTTATACACAAGATTTTGTCCTTGCCTTGTATGTAAACCTAGCGATATCTTCTAGAATTTTATATATTTTTCATCCTAAGAATCACAAAGGTCTTTTTCAAAACATTTTTCCAACTAATGTTTTGAAAAAAAAAAATCATAACTACACAGTGACTAGTTATTTCATTATAAAGCATTTGTACTGGGGGGCTGGGGAGGTGGGGCATTTTTCTAGCCATTATTTTTATACATATGGTAAAATAAAGCCTTATATTTAGACACCATAGAATAATGAAATAAGATAATTCAGTTTATGCTTCCTCCATGCACTCACCCATACTCTTTGTTTTCTTTCATCCTCTTATACAAGGTGTTCTCTTAGACGTGGCATTCTTCCAGATATTTTTCCAGAAACGACTGCATCATTAGAATCAAATCAATTTTTCCACTGATTCTTCAAACATGTTTCTCAAGAGCTTTTACTGCTTTACTTATACTAAAAGGTTATGTGGAACCTATGCAGCAATTTAAATAGATTAAGTTTCCTCAATGCAATTTCAATACAGTGGCATCGCAAGCCAAAGGTTTTGCCACATTAAGGTTCATACTGCCTGGACAGCGATTTTCCTTAACAGTAAAACAGGAGCAGAAGATGCCTGCCATGATCTTTCATCCATCTCATGACAGATTTTTAGCAAAAATCAGTTTCTCACTTTGTCTACCTTTTGACAAGGCTAATGGAAAACAAGCTCTACAGCACAATCTGGGAATGAACCAAGTTGTAAGCGCCAGGGTACGCTGTAAATTAACACAGCTAACAGCCAGAAAATCAATACCTTTCCTCAACAGGAACAGTCATGACAGATTTAAAAAGTTCAAACCTTTTATCTTAAAGGTCTTAAAGACCAGGACCAAAAACTAGCCCGACACATTACTCTCCTACAAATAGTCTATTTTTATGGTTTGTTGTTTTCCTTGCTACAGCCCCACGAATCACAGCCCAGTCATATTACGGAAAGCCTCTTTAAGTGGGCATGAAAAACAATTGTCTTCAGCAACTAGCCTGACAGTTGATGATTTCCTGTGAAAAACCACTTAAAATATTTCCTACGTTCTATACATATTTTAACAAAAAGTGACCTTATGTTATTTCTTGAACTTTCAACACACAGTACAAATCACAGCTTTCAGAGTCCAGATTCACAGGGCAAGCTGAGCTCCCGAACACACACTGCAACAGAATCTGTCATTACGTTACCATCGCTGCCGATCACGTAACTGATTTTACTTTCAGACAAAGAACGTCCAACTCCTCCTCGAACAGTGAGATTGCATTTTTACATTACCTATTTAATGTAATGGCTCCCTGTGAGGTAGAGAGCTGTGTAAAGGGAATGTGGCTCATCTTTGACTAAGACATTAAAGCCCCAGTGTTAACATATGAATATGCAATCCATGGTTCGTTACAAGAAAGGCTCTTCTATGAAGTGTCTTTCTAAAACTTAAGTTCACCTAAAAAATATGAAGGTAAAAATCATATTTGTTAATTGTGCACTTGTTTTTAAACACCAAGTTGACATTATCATGGATGAACCAAGGAAAATGTGGGTCTACCACAGAAATGAGACACCTTATCTAGCAGCAAGGGACACGGAAAAGGCTGCATGTATCTGCCTTGGTGTCTGCTGGCAAGTTTTGTTCTCAGACTTCCCAGGTCTGCATAAGTCCTGAAGTACTATCTGAGGTACAAGAAAATTAAGGTAGGGCCCCCAGTTAGATAAATTGGATACAGAAACTCTACTGAATTGGTATGCACTCAGCAAGGGTGGAGGCAGGTAAGTGGTGACATCATGAGGCCACTCTAACATCTTTACAACGTGACCAAGCCAAGTTCCGGACAGCCGGAAAAAGACAAATGTTGTGACTATCCTCCAGCAGTGCAAGAACTAAGGTTTGGGCAGCCAGAGGCTCAAAGGGTTGCAGTAAGCAGTTTGATATCTAACTGGTAAGATATTACTGGTGAATTTCCCAGGGGTCAATACCAGCTCTGATAATGTTTAATGTCCTCAGTAATGACCAGGAAAATGGGATGGAATGCAACTCCACCAAGTCTGTGGATAGCTTTCCCTAAATTGGGAGAGATTGATATGCTGGACAGTAGAGCTGCTGTTCAGAGGAGTTTCAGTAAGCTGGAGAAACCGGCTGACAGAAACCTCAAGAAATTTGAAGACAAGATTAAAAACTTGCACCTGGAACAAAATAACCACCACACTGCAGAGGGCGATTATTCTGCTCTATCCAGACCATATCTGGCATATTGTGCCCAGTCTGGGACTACCCAGAAGAAGGAAGACTCTGACAAACTGGAACAAATCAAACAGAAAACCATTAAGGGGGCTAAAGAAAAAGACAGATGAGGAGAGACTGACACAGCTGTGTTTGTTCAGTCTAAAGCTAAGGCAGGAACATAGCTGGCATTCACAACTACCCTGCAGGTCCTTACAGAGGCTAGAATCAGAGTGTTCTTAAAAGGGCACAACAGAAGGATGGGAGATATCAGTTAAAAGTTGCATGAAAGGAGCTTTCAACCAGGTAAGAGACAGTTGCACCCAGAGAGCAGTTAAACACTGAACAGGTTGCTCAGCTGTGGAGCTATGGAATCTCCATCCTTCAAAATTCAGCTGGACAAGGTCCCAAGCAACCCGATCTAATTTAAATGACGGCCCCTTCCGAGCAGGACACAGGAACAGATCAGCTCCAAGAACTCCCAATTTGACTAAGTCATTCTATGGCTCTAGAAGAAATAAATTTCCTTTGAGAAAGTCCCGCTGAATTGCAGATGTATCATAAATACCTTATTTATGACAATTACTGCATTAGTGCCTGTCATAGTTTGACCTGGCTGGCAGCCAAACACCACGCAAACGCTCACTCACCCTCCTCCCTTCCAGGGATGGAGAAGAGACTTAAAAGG
This sequence comes from Pterocles gutturalis, assembly GCF_000699245.1. Taxonomy (NCBI): domain Eukaryota; kingdom Metazoa; phylum Chordata; class Aves; order Pterocliformes; family Pteroclidae; genus Pterocles; species Pterocles gutturalis. Next base: position 33,029 of record NW_010108589.1, on the reverse strand, counting down.
GTAAAGAGGAAAAAGACTCATGGGTTGAGATAAGAACAATTTAATAACTAAACTACAATAAAATTGGAAATAATCATGATAACAATAATAGCAATATATAAAAATATAGAAATGAGTGATAACAGTGAAACTGCTCACCACCCGATGAATATTTAAATAGCATTTTACTAAGCTATTTTAGATTGTCACGATTAGCAAAGTAACTCACTGAATTTGACTGTGAAAGGGAAACAAGCACTACAGTTCTTAACTACAGATGGAACAAGCAAGAGCAAAACAAGAAACCGTTGAACAAGAAAACAAAAATACCCTCTGAAACTATTAGAGGTATAGTGAAATGAGATAGAGAAATTCGAACACATTACTTCAACTGAGGCACTGCTCAGAGTAAAGTGGAAGGATCACTCCAAAGCTCTCACATGCAATACTTACATAATCCTAATGTGGACCCTTTACCTCCTCTTTTTAAAGCACTCAGCAGATGCATAGACAGCAATCAAAATCAGTACTCCCACCGGAGTAACACAGAAAAAGTGAAACATGGTTTTTAAGAAACCTCCACCCAGCCCAGTGAATACTTCAAAGTAGAGAGTATCCTACTCAAATGATTTAATTTCCAAGCAATGATGCTTGATGACACTTGCTAAACATTATAGATGTGCTTATGACTATGACAAAGAGTCTTCCTAAAGACTATAAGCACTTTCTAAAACCATTATAGAATTAGAAGAAAAAAGATCAGGGTAGTTTCAAGTTACTGAAACAAAAAGTTTACTAACATTTTTATAGGAAACTTCAAAACAAGAGAAGTATCCATTGTGTCATTAATTCTAATATTCTGAAAAGATATACTATACCTAGCACAAAGCTATTTCCTATTCTTCACAAAAAGCAGCAACAACAAAGACAAAGCAACACCTTCAACGTTCTCAAGTCAATCTTGAAATACTTTCTGTTCCCTAAAAGAAATTTACTGCTATAAGTTTAGTCTTGTGCCATATTTATTCTACTCCGTCTTATTTATAATAAAAAGCAATCCATGTATTCTAAAGCGTATGTAAGAACCAACAATTTTCTCTACTTGAAAGACTTAAGACAAATGAGTTTCCTAACCTGGCACTTTACCACAGCGGCTCAGTAAACTGGTCTAATATTCATGCCAGTTCCTTATCTCACACACATATATACATTTTTCAATACACACACTTCACATTTTTAGATTTATACCAATTTGTACACAAAAGTCACCTTAAAAATGAGGGAATATTATAAATAAGAATAACTATATTAACAAGTTGCAGAAATCCCTTAAATAGGAAAAGTTAGGCTAAATTCATTCATTAGGCATCTTACAATTTTCAATAATTATTTCTGAGACAGCAAAACGTGAAAAACATTGTGGTGAAGTTACATATGGTCGGTGAACAAGACAAAAAGATGCAGCCTTTTGTGCAATAAGCTTTGCTTCTTGCATACTCTCCTCCCATTGCTTCATGAATTCCTGTAATCTCATAACAAGTCTGTACTACAAAATACATCAAATATAAACACATCTCTTGACAATCTTGTCCTTATTTCCAAGTCACAGTCACAGTATAATAAGCAAACACTGATTTGTAAAAATTACTCTAGCTACAACTGCTTCCTTGTACCCAAAGATGTAATGAACATTGTCACATGTTTTCAATACATTTATGATAATCTATAAAACAAAGTAATAATAAATTTCCACTTACATGACTCCCTAGAGTTCCACTGCTGTTTTGAGCACAGGTTTCCACATACAGATTCCACCACAATTCAAGGAGAGGTTATTATAATCGAATTGACCCAATCTGGAAGCATTCTGCTTCGAGTTCAATTATAATTTATTTACACTTGCCTTTGAACACAAAGTTATCACCTATATTAAAATATTAATTAAAATTTCACGCCAAACTACTCTTCTCTTTGATTCAAATTACTTTTTGCCAAGCCTAATCTAGCCTTATTTAGAATAACTCCAATTTCTTTCCCACACCATTTAATCTCTAAACATCACTTTTTAAACGAGTGATTATTTTTCACTCTTTTTTTACGCTACTTATTAGTAATATCCTTTTTGAAGTGGTTACTCACACAGCTATTTCAGAAGCCCTTCTTCCAAGTTTGACTTCAAGTTAGACAAGATTTTAGTCTCTAACTTGAAGTCCTGATTCCACCTTACAGACACCTGAATTCCTCACTTCTTCCAGCAACTTCTACTAATGCACATGCCTCAGGGTACTAACGCTCGTCTTTTCAAAAATCTAGTCCCTTACGTATAAACCTCCTTTCATACACTCTTCTATTAAATGCAGTTTAAATCAACTTATAATCATTTAGACCTGTGATTATTTTTTTCTTCTGAATATCCTTCATACAGTGCTATTTAACAACCAACAGTAAAAAATTTTGCATTTCCCAAAGTCTGAAGTTTGGCTTCATCAGTTAATTATTTTGATGACAAGGTAGTAGAGGTGATTTGATATAAAAATACTACCCATTTTATGGTAGCCATACTTGATTTTAAAAGAAAATTCTTTTTCATGAGCTGGTAGAGGGATTCATATTATTCTGTCCCGTAATATATGTGCTACTCTAACTCTATTAATGAGACTAAAGGAAAAGGCTTGAAGTGTTCTCTTCCTATCCAAACTAGCAGCCGAAGAACAGCACAAGCAGAAATATGAAAATCAATGCTAGAATTCATTGCAAAAGTATTCTGAGTCTCAGTGACCCACTTTTAACTTTGAACACCAAAGGACGATTGCAGTAACTAATTCAATCTAGTTAATAATTAACATTAACATTTATGCATTCATTGCCTCTAATGTTCCATCCTAGAAAAAGGGATGATCTAGATGCACCACGAACAAGTGAGTAGGAACTGTTTGATTTTCTCACATCAGCTATGTCATGCACCTCTTGCAGTAAAACTTAAGCAGCTAGAGTGAAGTGTTAGTAACTACACAGCCCTTGAACAGAAGTGTATCAATGCAAACGCGTGCTCTAAACACTTCTTTGAAGCGTTTTTATCCATGCACAGTAGCCTAATATAAACAGACATCTGAATTGTCACCTCATTGAGTACAACAAAAACTATATTTCAACATATCTTGCCTCTTCAGTAGTATTATCAAAACCCTACAAAAATTATTACCTTGCAAAAAAAAAAAAAAAAAAAGCAGTCTTACTCCAGAGCAGAAACCACACACATAAGAAATTACTAAAACATGATGCAAAATCATAGGAGTTATAAAATTGATCAACACCTTTACTGTGACATTACACTGTTCTTCCAGAGAGCAGCTCTTCTAATGTTTCAAACCTCTTAGCAACGTAATTATTATCTAAGATTGCAATACTTTATTTCCCCACTTCAGAATGTTTTGTTTGTTAACTTCTTAAATATTGTCACTGAGATCCACCTTACACCAGAAAAAGTTACCAAGTTAAACAGGGAGAAACTGTGTTTGCCTTGGGCTCCTGGTCTCAGCTCCTAGGCGATTCAGCTGTCTCCCCAGCTCTTCTCTCTGCTTTGCAAACACTCGTGTTTTGAGACAAAACCTGAACTTTAAGACTGGAAAGTCAACTCTGTTTCACTATAACTTTAAATATTCTAATCTGTTAAACACTGAGACCTACAGTAACAGGGACATAGCCACGTGCACCTGAAGAACCTCTTTCCGCTACAATACCGCCTACCTCTGCTCCCAAGTTCTGGAACAAACTGCAGCACACCTACTGTCAACAGCAGCACAAGGAGTCTGGACTTCCCAAGAGTCCCTTCAATTTAAAACTTTCCCAGACAGGTCAATTCACACCTTTCTTAGGTATATCTGCATGAACAAGCACAAATACTATTCAACTAATCCAAACCTCTGCATGTGAATTCCTATTTGTATTTAGGCACCAGATTTGACTTCAGAGTGGGCTAAATATGCAGGCAACATTACTTAAAAGAAAAAAGCCCACCAATTTTTATATTTGCATTGTAATCAAAATGCACTATACAAAAAAATTCTATTGTATAAATCTTTTACACACAATGGTATTATCAGCACGACTTGGGAAGTCCCTTAAAGTTCCGACAAAAATATTTTTTCCTCTTAGGGCAGGGAGAAAAGTAGTTACTGGCTTTCTTTCCTAGAAAAACAGGAAAACAAAGTTTTCAAAACAGCAGTAAGATCAAAAAAAGCATGATCTAATAAGAGTGCATTTATTAAATTACTATCAAAACTGGAAGAGATGTTTAGACACTTTTTTCTAATATTAGTTATAATCAGATGTCAGTTATCCTACCTCCTCCTCTTTAAGGACTGTAACTCTACCTTATCTCACATCGAAAGCCCAGTATTCAAATAGAAAGAAGCACATCAGTTACTACTACTTTGTACTTCATTTTTCTGCTAATCTTTTCTTACCTAGCTTACTTCAGTGAACCATTACCTATGCAAATACTTCTCCTTAAACTGGAAGTGTAATTTCAGTCCAGAAAGCACCAATACAAACAGCCCAAACAAAACAGCAGCTCTAGCCAATTAAAGCTCTTGTTCTGTGGTTTTAATATTAAAATTATTAAAAATACAGCAGAAGAATAAAAAGCTAGAGATCTATACTAAAAAAAAGTTGTAAGCTCCAACTGGAAAACGAATACTTAAAAGCATGATTATGTATTCATTATTTGTGATAATTAAGTATTTAATGGAGTGACTATAGCGCAAAAGTGAGCTGAAGAATGACCTTGCTCACGCTGGAAAATTAAGACTCCTTGTCAGCATATCTATTGTTTAGGTTTGTGCTAACTGCAAGTGCCAGAAAGCTTCATCTGAACAAGGCTTTTCACTAGTTTAGCTAATCCAGCAGCAATTATTGGAAAATGATAGTTTAAAGTATAACAGCAGCACAATCCAGCTGGCAACCCATGGGCCTCTTCCATCGTATACAATGGCTGTTATGGTCCTAGAAATTTAATGTGGCCTTCATTACTCTAGATCAACAGTCCAACCACTGTCTTATCTTTCCTCTCCAGCTATAACTTTGTTTCAGAAACTACCTTTTTTAGGCCATCTTGCATTATTTTAATCAGCATTTAAAATTTATTATGTTACTCTCTGCAATAGTCATTTAAGTGCTAAATTATCTTAAGCTCCATGACACAGGACAAAGTTCTGCTATTTACAGTGCTGACTACTAGGCTGGGTTTTTCCAGTGTCACGACACCCGTCTAACAGGTACACTCAGAAGTTTAATCTTTAAACCACACAGGGAGCGCCTTGCATCTTCCTTCTTAACAGAAGCTTTGGGAATCCTACTCTCTAACCAGGGCATTCCGGTTCTGCTTGCAAACAGAGTTTTCAGGCAGCTTGGGGTTTTTCATTTGGTCTTTTGAGGGGTTTTTCTATTTGCTTGGTGTTTTTTTCATTTTTAACTCAAACTATAGTCATACACCATGCTGTAGCACACACATCAGTTCGATAACACCAGCTACACGCTTACAAGACTTAGTTATCTTCAGTTGTTACCTGCCCCACAGAAGCACCCTTTTAGGTAAGCGATGCCCAAGACAAGGGGCTTAACACAATATTCCATTTTCAGACTAGCTAAGCATTCATATTCAGGAATCTATTATGTCATCAGTTGCAAACTTAAGTTAAGCAAACAAAAACAGGCAGACAGGACTACCAATCATAAATATATACTTTGTGGGGAGACACATAGAAAAGAGAAGTTTTATTATTGGTTTTACACCATATGCGGGTATATGCTACAGCCACAGTTCAGTTAGCTGGTCCCTGATATAATATAACCCATTTTCCATTTATGCACACTGAATTGTCCAAATCCACTTTTTAAAAAGTGTGAGATGAAATGCAGCAGTAAAATTTATTTAATGTAACATAAACCAAAGTCAACAGAACTTAGTTTACACTTCTGTATGCATAAAATGAAAAGATAATGTTTCAGAAAATACTAACAAGCTTACTACAGACTTACAGAAAATGATATACTTTAACTTTTTTTCCATTATGACCATTTTTCTCCCCTACATCAGCATATTAGCTCTGTGGGGTTTTTTTTGTTTTTAAAGTTTATCACAATCTCTAAAAGCAAAAAAAGTAAACTGCTTGTTCTCCCTCCTGCTATGTAGGAAGAACAGCACTCACTGCATCTACAAAATACCTAAGGGCTGTGAGTCATTTGTTTTGGAAAAAAGCTCCCAAAGGCTATCAAGCAAGACTGTTGAGATAAAGCCTTTCAAGACTTACATCAGGGTTTCCCAGACACTACGTGTACCAATAAGTGCAGACTAATCATATTTTGTCAGACTGTACACGACTTCTGAATCCCTCTACCAGCATGCCAACAAGGTTAATGTAAGCATGAACTATTAGAAGCACATGCTACTCCATGCAGCTCTTCTGCATCCTCACGTTGCTTCCGAAGTGCTTCACAGCTTTTTATAAAATTAAAATTAAGATAAAGGGATTCACACAAAACAAAACCAAGCAGGGGGGACTCAAGGTTCTGATTGCCAGCAGTGAGTGAACAAAGCAGAAAGCTCCAGAAAGGCCGTTTCAGACCATAGGAGAAAAGGAGCCACAGCAAACTGGCTAGCTACCCCGTCAGCACAATTCACTGAACAATCAAAGTTCTGGTTTGGTTTAGAAACCAGTTACTTCAGCTTTTATTCCAGCAATCAAAGGCTGCCAGTGACCTAGGCAGCCTAATCAAATCCAGGCCTTGTTAAAAACAGTAGTTTGAATGTCAGTAGCTGTTTTTCTTACGGTACTTGGTTGGACTAACAGCATCATCTGTCCTCAAAGCAGCACACAAAGTTTATTTAAACCTAGATATGGCAACACAGCTCCCTCCCACTAGCAGGGACATCGGGCAGTGTGTTTTAACAACTCCCGTCTGTTAAATTGAGCAGACGCACACACAGATGTTCACAGGAGCAAGACTCAAAAAAAAAAACAAACCCCCACACAAAAAACAAACAAAAAACCACATCACCCACCAAAAACAACACAAAAAGCCCAAAACTTGGATAGTCATATTAAAGAAAATATACAAATGAAAAAAATACAGTAAACAGCACCAGCACGGAGTCTTACCTCTTCCTGCCTAACAATGGTCAGAAAAGAAAATTAGTCAATACGTTTTAAGTGAGCATTCAAAGCAAACTGCAGAAGTCTGGGCATGGACCAAATACTATTCACAATTCCTCACAAAACACAGCATATAGTGGGACCTACCATGAGCACCAGTGTCTCCTCCACCTCAATAGCTAAAGGAACAGTTAGAAAAGCCCTCACAGGAGTGAAGCAGCATCCTGAACTACCCAGAACTACTGTTGCATCAGGTAAAGACATTCAGTTTATGGAGCAGGCTCATGAAAACACAAATTAAGTCTTTTATATAGCAGCATAAACCAAAAGGGAATACCTTTATACAAAGTTAAAAAAAATACCTGCCTGAAAAACAGATGTATAAAATAGTTTCTTCACCTCCATTAGGTAACCAGCATTCGTACTGTAAGATCTAGAGATGTTAAAACACACTTAGCCGAAACAATTCAAATATTATCGTTACAGACAAGAGCAAGAGCTTCCTACTGAGAGGCAAATGTACACTAAAGTATGAAAAGCACGCTCATTAAAACCTAGATTCCCAGCTACCTGTAGAATATAAGATTTAGCACTTTACAACCTTTTCTGTGACAAGTCTATTGGTGAGTAGCTTGTCGTGAAGTAGTGCGTGGGGCGGGGGGGAAGTTGTAACTGCTAGTGGTCATTTGGGAACTGTCTGTAATAATCTGGTTTGGGTCATGCAGGCACATGCAAGACTACATGCAAAGTACCACCTTGCCACCAGGAAGGACAAGAGATCACATAGAAGACATAGGTGCTACCTTTCACCATTACCCAACTTACTCCAGGAAAAAAAAAAAAAAGTGTGGTTTTATATGGGTTTGATATCTAAAGCATTACCATACAAATAATTAGTAAAATGGAGGTAGATGTAAAATCTAAAGGATAAGGAAAAATTAACTTCAGTTAGCTTTCTGAAAACACGAGCACAAAATAGTACACTTTGGACTACAGCTGCCATACAAATTGGGAAAATGCCTAGGAAAGCTGAAGTGCATCAAAAAAGACATGGGGTTTACAAAATAAAAGAGCAAAGCATGCAATGCAGAGGCAAAAACCTGGGCATGTACTGACATCCTCCATAAACAAGAATGAGTAACAAGAAAATTCCCCTAACAGTAACAGCAATGAAATACTAGAACAGACTATTTAGATAAATCATGAAATCTCACAGAAGATCGTTAAAAAGTTAGACATGTCAAGGAAAGTTTATTTGATTCTTGCTTCTCAACTCAGTATTTTAGGAGCGTCCCTATGTGCAGGCAGCCCTTGAGCCCTGCAACCTTCAGAGCGCACTCCCAGCCAGAAGCTGCAAGCTCCCCTGATGTCTCTGTGGGGAGGGACAGAACCCCACCATCGTTCAGGTTCCCCTCGCGCAGCGACACAAGTCAGCGACTCCGCTGCCCCAGCTCACGGGTATCTGCTGCAGATGAACCCTGCCACAGAAGAGACAAACGCTGTCTCTATGCAACGTAATGTCAAGATCCAGCAGAGTTACTAAATGTATTGCAGCACTTAGTAGGTGCTGGTTTTATAGTTTTCTGATCAGCAGGCTGCTGTTGATGATGGTATAGAGTAAGAATCAATCAGCCAAATGAAACTAGCTCAGGTGTCCCCAGACCATGGCTCCAGTCCCACATCTGAGAAACACCCAAGGAGCACGCGTAACTCTATTAGGACCTGAAGCTACAGCTCAGCTAATTTGCAATTACAGCACCAGCTGGTGGCCCAGAACACCATGCTGTGTCATTTGAGCCTCTGCATCACAGCACTCAAAATCTGTGGCAGTAAAAAAAATCAGATGCCCAGAATATCCCAAGTGCCTTTAACATTCAAAAGACAAAGTTAAATGTAAGAAAACAACTGAGCAAGGATGTAAACACTCGCACTTACATTAGCAGTTTAGGAAATAGAAGAAAGCATTCTCAAGAAAACACACACTGAATTCAGAATACCTCATCAACACAAAATGAGACACAGCTTTATATCCTTAGAAATGTTCTTAGTGTTTTCTCTCACCCTTCTCCAATTGATTTGTATTTGGCTTATCTGCCTGGGATAAACAGTGCCTCAAATGCGGTCATGTCTAGAAATGTTCCTGGTAAATTATAAGTTGGCACCTGATTAATTCTGAGTCCCAGGATAATAAATTACAGAATGAGTTTTTTATGGTTAAAGCAGAATGTTCTGCCTCCTTAGATACACCTTCCACAAGATACATGGAAGACTTTCAGGGCTGCTGACAAATAACCTCTCCCCCCAAAAAGCACTTACATAATAATGATTCTAATTCTTTCTCTTCACACGTAGTGCACTGTCAACTTTGCTGGTTGCTCAAGTACTCTGTTATACTTGAGTTGTTCTAGAAACCCAAGGATGTTAGGAAGAAATGTTTTCCTGTGAGGGTGGTGAGGCAGTGGCCCAGGTTGCCCAGAGAAGCTGTGGATGCCCCATCCCTGGAGGGGTTCAAGGCCAGGCTGGATGAGGCTTTGAGCAACCTGGGCTAGTGGGAGGTGTCCCTGCCCATGGCAGGGGGGCTGGAACTGCATGGTCTTTACGGTCCTTTCCAACCCAAACCATTCTGTGATTCTATGCTAGCCAGCACAAACATCTGCAGTGGCCTGGCAAGTGCAACTATGGCAATTTAATATCTGTTCAACCACCTCACCAGAGAGGTTCCACTGCCTCCACAGCACAGCTGCAGAAGCATACATGCATTAGCTTCCCAGATGCTGCAGTCCACATTTAAGTCTAATTTAACTTCAGTTATCAATAACTTCATCAATAACTTTAAAAAAAACCTATCAATAACTTTATCCTCTAGCTGCTACTACTGCCATAGCAATAAGTAACCACAAATGCTTGAGCGATCAATCTTACCAATGTCCCTGAGAAACCAGGCATCAACTCTCCTCTGAAATCCTACAGTATTTGGATAAATTCTAACACCTTGGGTCAGCCCTGATAATTAGATTCAAACTGACTGCTGAAGGTTGAATAACTATTAACTTGCTCTTCCTAAAAAAAGGTTCAGGCATTTTCCATTTGCAGTATTTGGTGTTGGTTCTGCAATCTGCTGTTTGCCCTCCAAAGCTCCAGCTGCTGTGAATGACCTTTCATGAGAGGTGCATAAATATGTATAAAGGATGAAAAGGAAATGCAGAACTTTCTCTTCTGCTTTTTGTTATAGATTGGTCTGAATCTGTCTGCAGGAAAACAGAGAAGAAAATTGTGCAGGAAAGCTTGCATGAATGTTCTTTGTCCCAGAATCAGGTTGCTGCTATCCCTGCTCTCCTTTTGTATACAAAGTAACATGTAATAATGTTGTTAGAAATACAAGCTAATGGAAGCTCAGACAGACTTAAAACTTGCATATATCAGCAATATTTGCAGTCACCCAAGATACGTACAGCAAATTTATGTTTTTGAAAGTTTTGAGTTCAGCATATATGGAGGGTTTACATTTTTAACAAACTGAATTCTTAAAAAAACCTGCCAGAAGGTACACAAGGTCTGTTTGCAGAATGGCTGCTCAAATTCCTGCTCTCAGTGCGTCATTTGACTCAAAGTGCAGTCTGAAAGACAACAGGTCCTCGTTTTTTGCATACAAATTTTTATCCTGAATCAGTGGATATACTGCCTGAGTTTGCATTACCACTGCTGCAATGGAAAAATATAACTTTAATTTAAGGGAATAAAGAAAATTCTCTCCCCTCAAATTTCGAGAAGTACTTCAAAAACTTTTTGATATCATAAAAACACTTGTTATTCTAAAGCAATATCCAGTCTTAAAAGCTATACCACTTTGGCAGGAAAAAAGCTGCCTTACAAAGCCCCATATTCTTGATTCTCAGGTTGTTTAAAATAACTTTATAGAAAGTCTTACAGCTTAAACAAAGTGTTCCACTCAGTTTCTGATGTGTCTGAAGCTTCTTTATGATTTGTCTTCTATCATTCTACCACATTTTGTATAGTTTTAAGCGGTGTCTACTTAAATAGCGAGTTATTGCAGAATTCACTTAAACTTTTCCTAACAGCTAGGCTAGGCAGCCGGGGTGTGGCAGTGCTTGGGACTGAAAGTTCCCTCCAGACCCTTTCTCTGGCTGATAACAAGCCTGCTAACAACAAGGAATGCTCACAAAGAATTTCAATACACCAGCACTTTCTCTGAAGAGAACATCATAGCATGAGATTAGTACGTACTGTAACGATTAGTATTGTAGTCTAGCTTTAGGTTACCTGATATAGCCTAGATTTAATTCACCTGAAATCTCTACAGTTACATTTAACTAACAATCCCATCATTTTGACTTTTACTGGAAAAATACTGCTTCTTGCTTAACACTTTTTGTTCAGTTTGTTTTCTCCACACCAGTGTAGAATCACAACAGCCAAGAAATGCTGATCCCTGCAAGACTTATGGGCAACACCAGCCAAAATCATGCCTACCCTTCATCAATATTCAATTTTGTGCACTCCAGTGATAAACCAAACGATTCAATTATAATACCAAGTTGGTAATGAAATTCTGTTTATAGCAATCTGTTGTCATTATCATTTTAGTAGGAATTCTGATTTACTGCATTATTTTTGGTATCTTAATCTAGGCTATGGTATTACATATATCTATGAAAACAATTATCAGAACAAACATTTATAGCACACTTATTTGTTAAAAAAAAACTCCACAACCAACCAAACCAAACCTTCAACACCTTTTTAGTCAAGAAGTTTGATTTCCCAGGACAAAAAAGCACATGAAAAGAAGTTACATTCAAAACATTCAAGTATATTCTAATCTTTTGCAGCTAGCTGTCTGCAAAAATACTGCAGAGATAGAAAATAGTTACATGCAAAGTTTGGCATCTTAATTGGATCAGAGAGATAATTCATTAAGTTCCCAACAGTTTTGAAAGGGAAGAAAAGGCAGAGCTTTTATACATTAAAGAAATTAAAACCTTAAAATGGAGTTTTACACAACTTATTTATTAAGGCATCTCACTGTGGCCAGCATATATTCTCACTATGTGCTACCTCTTTGCAGTCCTAACATACATGACAAGGAAGGGCTTTTCTGCATCATTCACTCTTCCAAGATGTCCAAATGAACCTAGTTTGGCCTAAATTTAAATTATATAACCACACTTCTTTCAATGGGAGCTTTACAAGTGTAAATAAAGACAGCTTTTGGTCCTGACATGGAAACTTAATTGAATTTTTAATAAACTAGAACACACCTGTGTTTTCTTACATACAGCTAGGTTCATTCTTTACAGCTAGCAACTATCAGGAAAAAAAAGAAAAAAAAAATTTCCTGTAAGTAAATACACCTTCTGTATGCACACTAGTTTTCTTACATACAGCTAGGTTCATTCTTTACAGCTAGCAACTATCAGGAAAAAAAAGAAAAAAAAAGAATTTTCCTGTAAGTAAATACACCTTCTGTGTGCACACTAGAGGTGAACTTTTTTAAACAGCATTTCAGATTCCCCAGAACAAATCAGGAAGAATTACTCATCAGTGTCTTGCCTGTACCTCAACATTATACTGTTAATCTCTTCAATACCCAAAGCCCACAAAATTGCCACCTTCCATCACTGAAGTACTACTCCTGTTCATAACGGAGGATATAAGAGAGAAATCAAGCCCAAAACTTTAGTGTCAGATTAAGACTTAAACCATATAGATATTTGTTAAAATTACCAGAGTAATCCTAACATTCATGATATATAAACTATGCCAACCCACAAATATAAGCAACAAGAATGTAATAGCCAGCATATAACTTAAAAAGAGGAGTAATTTCAAGCATTTCACTAGATTTTAACTGTGGTATTCTAGATCGTGGAGTTTTTTTCCCGAGATAATAAATACTTAAACTGAAAACTTCAAGTGTCAAGTAAAACACTTTTATCAAAGTCACACTGTATAGAGCCGCCACCATAACTATCTTCTGAGGTCACCATGTTTTCTCCAGTTTGGTTTTACAACTCTTATAACAAGGAGACAGAGGAAAGGAATGTCAGAGAGTCAAATGATACTACTACACCATAAAAATCTCTTGACTTTTCTCATGACCTACAAGGGTTAAAAGTTAAAAAGAGTTAACACTAACAGTTCTGGATTGCAAGTCTAAACTTGAAAATTTAATATGCCTCTGTATCACAGGATTTCTACTTCAGTTTTCTGTGTTTTGCTCTGTACAGAGTTACCTAGGTACAGTTTGGAAAAAAAAAAATAAAAGAAAAACAAGCAAAACTACCCTGACCTGTAATCTGAGTAACGAACAAGGTACAGCAGCAGGACAGTGACCTGAAGCAATAGCTACAAGGAAGCCCTGCTCTTGCGTAGCATAAATCACACACAGGAGCTGTACAAGTTTCAAGCTCTTCCCTCCAGACATAAAATTACACAACATGTACCGCTTCTCTGCGATATACACAAAGAATATTTTTATAGAAACAGATTCATAAAAATATTACAAACTGCTAGAGCAACCACTAAAGTAACCTGTCAAAAAATTGTCACAATGTTTAGAAAGATCTTTCCTTACTAGTGCAGACCTTTATTTGCTACAAGGAATAAATTGGAAGGTGCTATATGGATAGTCTAAACTACTTCACCTGCATATCCACTTAATCCACGCTGAGGGAAATTAACAATGCCCTTTTTGGCCTTACAGTAGCACAAGCAACATGATTGCTCTTCCTTGTCATTTCACTTGCAAAGAAATATACCCACTATACTGCACTCCATACCATAGAACAGACTGCTTAACAGCAGCAGAACTCACAACGAGGGGGAAAAAGTGAAGCCAGTTGCCAAATTTGAACTTTTGTTTTGAACTTAACATCAATCAAACAACAGTTTAACCTTAACATGAATCCCTACCACCCTAAAGGTTAAAAAGACAAAGGCAGTGAATTTCTGGACTTTGTTGCTCCAGGAAGTTACGGAGGCAGATAAGATCAGCAAGCTAAAAAGGGACTGGAAGAATGCATGGATAACAGTTTCTTAAAAAAAATAATAATAAAAGGAATCAACAGGCATGTTCCAAAATGTCTCAAATCAGACAGACAATGGATTCTAGGGTGCTGGCAGAGGGGGAGGAAAAGGGATCGCGAGGTGACTGCATGTAGTTTCTCCCAAGCAGTTTCTCCTGTTGCTACTCTCCAGGACAGAGTATGGGACTCGATGGACCATTGGTTTGCCCCAACACAACATTTCTTTCATTTTTAATGCTACTCTGATACTGAAATCTCTCTAGTTCACACCAAACCTAACTCTTTCCATGGGTACGGAATCCTAGAACTCTGAAATTTTCCCTGTTCAAATTATACATCCTGTTTTCTTTGCTTTGTTATCAAGGGAGTCACATCTAAGATAGGAAGCAAAGTCTTCTAGATTAAGGGTCGTTTTCTATTGTTTTAAGTAGTCAGTAGGAAGTCCCAGTTTAAATAAACAGCCACACTGCCCAGAGATCAACACTGGCAAAATCTTTGCAAGCTTTTTTTTTTTATTCTGACATTAATTTTAGATACAACATCTTTCAAATCTATCTGCATGATTTTGTAGGTATTCTATTGCTCCACTACTTTGGATATATTCTTATCTAGTATTTCTTAACAAACCAATCAACCTAAATCAAGCCCCTAAGAGCCAAGTTCTCTAGTTATCAAGCAACATCAGAAAATCATTGCTACATGCATCCCTAATAGCATGTTATCAGACGTAAGAAATTTAAAAAGACAACACGCTGAAGTACAATGCAGACTAAGACTGACTTTCAGACAACAGATCTGTGTGAGCTCCACGATGAAACTGAAGAGTTCAGTATCCAACTTCTACACTGAAGGAAGTAAAAAAAAAAAAAAGATGATGAACTCTTCTGCAACAGGCACCAGCAAAGCAGCACGCATATGTGGGTTAGTGACACTGTTGTATTTACAGGCTAGATGTGAACAATTCTGTCCTCGTTACTATCACACACACACAAACACACAGCGTTTAATCTCCATGGTAAGGAATTATCCAGGAAGAGCGCTTCTACTTCCAAGAGACTCTAAACCGAACAGGAAAGCTGAACACAGTGGACTTTATAGGCTTCTAGAGATATACTGCCTGCAGTCTTCTTAAGAATTTAAAAGCAAAACCAACCATGTAAATTATGGTCTCCCCCATCTCAGCTCCCCCACAGCTACTAAAAGGATGGGAAGTCTGCCAATCCTATCACCTTGAACTACTCAAGACCGATACAGCAGTGCAGCAGGTCTGGTTAGACAATGTCAAAAGAGAAAAACAACTCCTGCTCTTGCTTCAGCTGGAGAGCTAACAATAGATGCAGTGCATTCCACCGATCAAATAGAGCTGCAAATAATCCCAGCATTTTTCACCATGGTCACATGGAGCACACAGGCTGTGTCACTGAAGTTCCCCCCAAACGGAGGAAACACTGGGGGAAGTCCTGGGGCTTCTGTAGCCTACAGCCACTTTTTAAAATGGCTTTTAAAATTATAATGCCTGAAAACGAGCATAGCAAACAGATTCTAAAGTGGTTTGAGCTGACCAAGCCTTGCCTACATTGAAGATCAAGACATTCTAAAGCTAGGAAACAAAAGCTCCCATTTTAGACAAGAACCCATTTTGCAAAAAAGACATGAAATTTTTTTTTAAATGCAAACTAAATTTAGGATTGGTAGTTCAGATGAAGTTTGTCCAGTTAAACCCAATCACAGAAAAAATAAAATCTTTATATGAATAAAGCAACATTTTTAAAAATAGTTTTAATTGGCATTACAAAAAAATAATATTCAATAATAATAATGTTCAATTAACTTCACAACTTTTAAGCCAAGAATTAAAAAAAGCAGATACACAGTTTCAGTCAAAAAGCATGATTTTGCTTCTAATTTCCACAAAGTTCACAATGAACTACAATTTTAGCAAGTGTTTAAGCCCTATTTACCCTATTAAATTTTTCAGTAGCAGCTCCAGCTCCTCCGGGCTACAAACCCAAGCTGTAAAGATTGCCTTGTGGATGTTCTCCTGATGATCCCATCTACAGGTATCTGTAACTCTACAGAAATCATCTGGAAAGTGCACCTGGCAGGCTGAGCTAACAGAAAGGCATTACCTGCCAAGTGAACAGAGAAACCATTTGTTTTGTGAAGAACTTCATTGGCAGGGGTATGGTACGTATGCAGGTATCTCTTTCAGATTTTTATTTGTGCCTTTGCTGGCCCCGCCAGTTAAGATGTACAGGTGGGAGTGAAAAGCAGCACTCATTTTTTTGAAAGGAAAGTGATGCTGCTGCTAAGAAATGCAGCCACTTACCCCGCAGCTCTGGATTTTGCTTAGTACGGTAAGTTAAATTCTTTCAGTACGTGCATTCGCTAGAGCTGGATGAAAAGACTGGTCACTCTTGCCATTGCCATTCCCATTCCCTTTCTGATCTGTTCTTCCATATTACCTATGAAGCGTTTTAATCCTAACACCCGATAGGGAGACAAGCAGCATGAAGTTACTCACTTAAACCTAGAGATACTCAGCAGTGTAAGGTGCGTACAAAGGCAGCAAAGTGCCCCCATTTTTCAGGTAGCATTTTTGCTCGATGCAGAAGCCGTGACTACTGCTAAATTACATCTCAGCAAAATTAACTCTCATTATACCAAACAAAATAGCTTCAATAAGAGATCTATTTTCAAATAAAACATTTTGCTCTAAAAGCAATTAGCTTATACTGTACAACATTCTGACTGTAAGCCACAAAATATTCTGTCATGCACTAGACTTCCTTGAAGGCTTTTAAACTATGTAGAATCTTGTTACGACAATATCCCTCATTCTGATGGAAACCTGGAGTTTCTCCTGAAAGTCAGAGCAACTTCAAACATTCTAGCGTCAGTACAGAACTTGGCTACAATCCACTGGAGCAAACAACAGCCTGGGACAAACAGAAAGGATTTTAATCAGGTGTTTAGGACAGACAGGTATCACAGATAAGGGAACGAAATCTGAAGCATACTGTAGTTGTGTAACTATAGCAAGACAAGAGTCTATGGTAAAAAGAGGGTTATTCCTGCAAAACCAACCTCTTCCCCTCTTATAGGTTATTATCAGTAGACTGTAGCCCAACAGCTTACCCCATGAACTGTTACACCCTACTTGGATCTCAAGAGGGTAGTCCTTCTCAACACTATGCCTCAAACATTATCAGGGACTCTCATACCATTCTCACTCTTTAGCCTTTTCTCAGCAATACTATTAGTGACGGTAGCAAAATATTGCTCCACACTTCTTTTTTACAAAGCTCATGTTTTCAACTATGTAAAAATTTGCAAGCTTCAACCACAACAGATGACTTTGTCTGCTTTGTGTCTGCATTTACTATGGATTTTTTCCTCATGAGAAAACCCCGAATGTCAGAGCTACAAGCCTCGGTTTTCAGAAGACTGCAGTTGTTGGGACTTAGACTGAACAGATTCCATTCCAAGCTGAGGAGGAACTCAGCAAAATTTTCCCTGAAATTACTACTACTGTATTTTTAGCTGGTGTTCAGAACCTCAGACCACGGAGGGATGACGATGAGATTTGCAGAAGCTTGTGGCCCAGCAGTTAACTCTCAGACCAGATGCGAGGTCCTCAATGGGGAAGCAAACTGTCAGGTTTATACAGATCCTACACTTAACTTGAATCCTAAGAAAAACAGCAGCACAAATATTAGGAAAAATTTCTTCACTGAAAGAGTGATCAGGCATTGGAACAGGCTACCCAGGGAGGTGGTGGAGTCACCATCCCTGGAGGTGTTCAAGAAACGTGTAGATGTGGTGCTTAGGGACATGGTTTAGTGAGTTAGGTGGTGTTGGGTTGGACTTGATGATCCTTGAGGTCTTTTCCAACCTTAATGATTCTGTGATTCTATGATTAGTAAAAAACTGCTAACAGATAGTAAATACATCTTCAAGATTACTTAAGAACTACTGATGTCAAATAAGTTTAACTTCCTCTAGGTCTTCTGGAGTCCCACACTAATTACCACAGAGTAGTAGCAGATGCTGTAGCATGACTTGGTTCTTCACAGAATTTACAGGGCATTTTCATAAGAAAGATATACACAGAAATTACTGTAAGGAGAACAGAAAGGAGTTTTGAAAACCATATTCAGATAGCAGCTATCAATGCTACACTCTGAGAAGATGTATCAAGTTCAGTTTTGTGATGCGTGTGCTGCAGCAGCAGACAGGTGAACATTACCTGTCTTTTAGTTATATGGTAACGGAGAAATCAACACAGACCAAAGCATGTTCAGAAAAAGCCACATGGTCTTACCCAAACAAAACAGTAGAACAATGAGCTAAGTGTCAAGGTTCTTCCTAGTCCTTTCATAAAAACTGACTAATAAATATTGATAGATCTTAGTTTGGCTGAAGTTAGAAACTCCGATTAAGCACAGTATGAGCACAATATAGATGCCTGGAGTTACAGTGTTCCTCTCTGGTAAGCACACACTGTTGTCATCACAGTTTCAGTTTTCTTCATATGCACCTTCTACCAGCAAGACAAGAACTACCAAGAGTTAACACTGATTTTTAGGTAGCACATGCAGTTGAGAATTTAGCTGTTCCAAATCTACGCATATTTCAAACATCATGGTACATTATGTTTGGCTTATTATTTCCATTTTTAAAGAACTTGAGAAATTACACTGTAACATGGTTAAAAAAAGATAACCTTCAGAGTTTAAAAAAAATAAAGAGTTTAAGAGGTTAAGAACCATTAGAAGTTCTGGTTGCTTATGTATGAGAGGAAGAAGTGGCTTTTGGTTGTAAAACCATTAAAAAGTCTTAGTTGTACACTAAGGGTCCTCTCGCCCCTCCCATATTTTTTCTCAGACTACCTCTGACTCAGGATAATGGTCTGCGGAGCAGATGAACAGCTAGTAGGTTTCTTCATTATTCAGTATGTAGTGACTTTTTTTGCACGTTAATCAAAACTTTTTCTGAATATCAAATTCAGAAGTTATTCATGGTTTAAGCACAGTGTCACAAAAATACAGCACTGGGAGCTCCAAACGTGAATGCACTTTTTTTAAAGAAATTAGCAAAAGTTGGAAATTAAAGGAGAAACAGGTAGGAAGTTGTTTCCTCCATTGGAGAGCTGATGCGCAACAACTGGTGTACCAAGTCCTCTTATGTTGATCATTTAATCCAACATGATCTAGGGCCCTTTGTCTTCAGTGGCCATATAATGTTCTCTGTGCTTTGCAGGATTAAGGTATATGCTGAATAATTTAATGTTTTGACAGATCAGGCCCACAGTCTTAAGTTAGTCAATAAAAAAACAAGTCAGGACCCAGCTAACGAACATCCCTGACAACTCTGAACACTCAACCAGCACTAAAGGACAGAAACTCTTTGAAAAATAACAAGCAGTCAGTTCTTGAAGAAAACACTGAGCTGACATCATGAGATCATCTTCTCTTCAAGCAGTTCCCTAGCTCATTCATTACAGACTTTCCAAACTCTGCAACAGAGAAAGACAACCTAAAATTAAAAAAAAAAAAAATAATCCAGCCTTCAAGCCACCGTCTAATTCTTTCTGCAAACCAGAAGCCAGCCTCTATTGTAGGGGAAAAAAAATGGTGTATAATCATTCACACGCTTCCACATTCTTTTTACGTAATTCTGCATATAGTGTACGCATACAGGTATTAATTAATGACCAAGAGCTGGTAGGCTAGTGTGACTGAGCACACATACATAAAGAATGTATTTATTTTTTTACAACAGCCAAACAGAACTTTGGACTGCTTGTGCCAAATCTACAGGATTTGCCCCAAATTAATGTCAGTTAGGGGCACAGGGGAGGTGATGGATATGAAAAGCCGACTATTTCGTAATAGTCCTACTTATAGCAGCATAGCACCTGAGCTTAAAAAAAAAATAAAAATAGTATGCACTACTCATACACTGATTACTTTCCTCTGGCAACCATTAACACAGTAATGGATTGTTGCCTTACCTCCTGCATCTTTTTGCTCATTTTGGATTGCTACTCCATTGTACTGGGAAGCACAACAGTACAAACTCCCCAAAGTAAAAAAATAAAAGTAAGGACGGTAAGATTGGAGGGAACAAAAGGAAAAAAAAAATGCTTTCAACGGTGTTTGTTCCTAGGTGTTAATTTTTGCTCTCAATTGTTTGCCTCTTCATCCCAAAGTTATACTTGGAATATTTCTGTGGAGATTTTCTTTAGCCCTGGATGCTGTCAGCAAAATCATAGCTGTTACCAGACTTGGAGGAAAAAGGAGAGGGTAGGCTACACCATAGCAGAAATTAAGAGATTACTCCCACAACACTACAGTTGGACTTAGAGTCCAGATAAAAGCAGAGGGATAGTTTAGACACTTGAAGATAAAAATAAATTGATTAGCATTTTAAAGCATTTAACTTTTAAATGCTCTTTGTCCTACAACCAGAGTGTGTTTAGAACATCCATTTCCTACTTCGAGTTCCTTTATGATTTACCCAAGTAGCCTACCAATGCACTACTTATAACTCACATCTCAAATTTCCAAATTTCCTGTGCATATGCTAGAACTTCTCCAATCTACACTTCAAAATAAGTTTATTTCGTTAAAGTTACAGATAAAACTGTTAGCTTCACAATTAAATTACTTTCTGCCTCTCTCCTCAAGAAGAGGAGGCAGTTTCCTACTGTTTCCTGTGCCAAAAGATACCATTAAAATAAGTCATCATAGCACTGAAAGCCACAGGCAGTATTCTCATTCTCGCCAAACAGTTCTGCAACAGGAGCAAGGATTCAATCTTCCCAAAACAGAAAGCAAAAACCCCCCAAGCATCCCCACCCATGTCTTTAAATCATTTCTCTGTAGCAGAGCTCAGTTTGATCTCACCAAACATAGAAATGCCACGAGAATTTTTTTAGGTCGCATCAGGGTCTCTTTGTGTACACAGAGAAATGTTTTGTATTGGGTCTGCCTGGGAACAGGCATGCAACGCTCTGACACTGAGCTCTGAATTAAGCAGCAGAGTAGATGAAAGAAAATGGTATTACTGAAGGCTGCTTGCTCCTTTAATGATGCTTTCTGTATTAGAGGCATCCTCTTGGCAAAACCAGCAAGAGAACAATACTGAGATGTTTCAAATCTTTCCTAACTTCATTTTGACTCTTCCTTTTGACTTCTGCTTTATTAAGAAGCCACATAAGTAAATTTATAATAACATTAAAAAAAACAGTTACTTACAAATCTACTTCAGACTGACAATTTAAAGAGATGTTACACAACAGCATATTTCAATTCTAAGAGGAGAAACAGTTACAGTATTTGGCCTGATAGTTTTAGTATTTAACTTAATTTCAGCTTTCAAAATCCACAACAAAATTCAGAGAACCGCTTAAAATAAGATGGATTATTATCTAAAATAAACATCATAGCACGTATGTTTTATTCTTAAAAGCACAGTATTAAAAATCTGTATTTCAGGCATCTATATTGCATGACAGCCTTTGAAACAAAGATCAAATTAACATCCTTCTACCTTTCAAATATTATTTTTGCCTTCTTTTCCCCTAGAGAAGTCTAACTAGATTACAAAATAATGCCTTACCAGATCTTGTCATCTGTCCATTACTTAATTACTGGTTCCAGAGCAACAGAAGATAATTTTCCCAAACACACCCTAAATATTTATACCAGAATCCATCTAGAGCTCATGTAAAGAGTCTGAATGCTGAGACTGGTTGGTTTTAGCACTGGGGAGAGTAGGGAAGTAAGGAGAGGAGGTATCAACGTATTAAAATATTAAAGTTAATTCTAATAGTTAAATATTAACTATATCTTTTGGTTTAAAGATTTATATAGTGCCATCTGCATTAACTTTCTCTGCATCGCATTTAAAGGTTTTCACAATTCATAGCCTAAGATTTTTTCCATACAAAAAATTTCTCCCTTTTGAAGTCTTTAACATGTTGCTTGGCAATACCATCCCACCTAGGGGAAGATAACCACCACCCCTTTTTATCTAGTCGGAAGCCTGATTGTGTTGCACAGGTGTCCCATCCATCCAAAAACAAAGAAAGGCTCTGCAAGCACACTGACGTCAGCGCAGCTACAGCAGGCACCAGAATAGAAACTCAAATATATACTTCATACTACAGTCCTACAGGAAGTCAGAACCATACCCTCCTGTTAAAGTATAAAATGAAGGTGCAGAGATATGTGCCCAGAATACAAATTTAATATATCCTGTACTAAGTGACATTCTGTTTGTTGCATAGCAACAGGAATCTACTGCAGAAAAACAATATGGAACTTTTTTTTTCCCTTGCCAAGCTGCGATTAACCCCAGTCTTCCTGGGAAACAGAACACCCACAGCATAAACGCTGCCCTCATCACCAGTGATGCTATGTCCAACACTTACCCGGTTTACATTAAAATTATTCTGTACATGTAAATGGTTGTAGGGTATGGTGCTGCTGAGAGAAAATTAATTGCTACAGTGCATATGGCCAGCAACATTTTAATTCTATAGTGATGTCCAAGAAAAAGTTCTTAGATGCATAAAATTTCCATTCTTAGGTGTGGAACGCTTTCACCATTTTATACCAGATTTTTGTCACACTACGTAAAAAAAATTAAAGCTCTCAAATTCTAGAAGAAAAGCCTATGGCTTTATTTCTAAATAGCTTTCCTTTGTTTTGTTTGTTTTGTATGCACTTGTTTGGGGGGGTCTAGTTTTGTTTTACAAAAAAATTAAAATAAGCATCAACCCAAATGACTTCAAATTTAAGAGTTGTTATGAATTTTGAAGCTAAACTATGTGTGGACATCTAAACTGTGTTGTTCTTCACAGGAGAGAAAGTTTTTCGTAAAGACAGTATGAATTGCATAAAATCTCTCCCCCTTCCCCAAGGAACAGGGAAATTCTGATCACTCAAATGGTTGGGAAATTGATACACTGGTACATCATAAGGTATATGAAAATATGCAACACCAAATTGGGGAGATTCCTTTCTCAGTTTTTTGTTTGTTTGTTTTAAACACCCTTCCCATTCCCAGACTCTCAGGGAGTTACATCCAAAATATTTAATGACTGGGCTTTGGGGTGAGTCCACTCCTTACATACCCCTTAACTGCAGACATACCTGAAGACATGGAGCTCAGTTCAATTCAGAAGGAAAAAATGCAAGACTTCCAATATACAGATGCTGAATACTGAGATTGCCACTATGTAAGTCACCAAACCTGAAAGCATTCCTAAGAGTTACACTAACAGCTCCATCTTCATCCTAACATCGCTTACAAAATATGTGCAATTTACTTAGAAGAACAAGTTACAGAAAAAAGTAAAAAACCATAAGGCCTAGATAACATAAAGCGCGCCCACTAACAAACAAGCTTATAAACTCTTCTCAGTCCGAAACAGCTCAGGATTTCTCATACCATACAGTCACGTCTCTCCCTCTTTGTTCACAGGCCACACAGAAATCAGATACCCAACTGCAGGTGAAGATTGTGCATCAAATATCGGGAATCCTAAACAAGCGAACACTTTCATACACAGTCAGCACACAGAGGTTAACAGTACAGATCAGGAACAGTGTTTTCTTTTTGTTGTTGAAGCAGGGAGATGTGCAAGAGGAGAGGCTGCTTGTTTCGCATCCATCTGTCCTAAGAAAAGGACACACATGAATTGCAGGCAAGATATTCAGAGTACTCAGAACTGGCTTGACTGTACACTCTTCTGTCCTGTGATGACTAACTAGGGACTTCATAAAGGGCAAAAATAAAATCCTACTATTAAGTATTATTAAGCATTAGTCACATCTAAAGATGCAACCTGTGCAACACAATCTACTTTTATCTGCATCTTACAGATTTACTATACACAAGTCACACTAGCGACCAAGACCACATCCCGAGAAAAATAACACAGAAGGGCTCCTCAAACAAGGCACTCCAAGCATTATTTTTTTTCCCCAGTGACTCCCAGTAGTCAGATGCTTCAAAGGAAAACACACCTTCACACGGGTAACGTCTGAAAAGTACTTTCACAGTTTCACTTTTTAACATTTTTCTCTGGACTGCAATCTCTACTTCCTTTATGCAGGCATCATGTTTGCAGAGTAATGCAAAAACAAATGACAATTTAAATAGTATCCTACAGCTGCTTACCTATTTTCAAGCACCTAATTACTTATTCTTTGAATAAGAATTATACCAAATATTGCTACTACAACAGACATCAAAACTATGAGCTACCCATAAAAAAATTAACAGCAACATTTACCTGTATCCGCAACGTGCCTTCAACAATGCACACAGTACAAAATCTCCACATGGTGTCTCCAAAGAATTGAATAACTTTCTCAGGAACTCAGCGCTTGAATGTCTGAAAGCTTGCCCGTGTCCTGGTCCCCACCACTGCAGCAGTTGATCTAACAAAAGATATTGCCTCTCCTAACAAAACCTTTGTCTTGTTTATATCCTTAGAGCAACACAGCTACAGCAACAGCATTCATAACCTGCAAGGCAACCTTTGGGTTTATCTCACTGCCATCCATTCGAGGATTTAGCTACTGTTGGAAACAGTGGCAATGACAGGAGCATAGAACTGTTCTATCAGTGAAAAAGAAACGTACAACAAATAAAAAATATACAGCAATACCCTTTGGTTTTAAAGTTGCCTTTATTGTATGCCAAACCAAGAAGCCTGAGGTGAACTATTCTTCCAAACTTTATGAAAAGACTACGCTAAGATACTGGTAAAATACAAAATGAAGTCCCGGAACCCAGCAGTCCAGATTTCTTCACCTCATAGCTTAGTTGCAAGGTCAGACATAAAGTTCAGCAGTAATAATTTTGCAAGTAATTAATATATGATGCAGTTAACTGAGCTGACCGCTAAACTAAAAGCTACGAGAGTCATCACCCAGTATTGTGGAAACTAGAACAATGGTACTACCTCAGTCTTTGAGATTACAGCACAAAATCTCTAGGGTGCAAAATCAGTTTAATTCACTTTTTATGTATTTGATGCTTTGTTCTTCTTCCTTGATCTCAAGTCAAAATCACTACTGCATTTCCAGACAGTAGCTAAAAACCCAACAAGACCCCTGAAATGCTATGAAATGTCATTCTCAATAACTCTCCAAAACATGTAACGCTGAAGCAGCAGCTGAAGTACTGGATTCAACTTCGACTTAAATGTATTAGCAACAACTTGCTACTCAAGTGCTCTAGCCCTTCATCTGCTCTTTTCTCTACTCTTGATTAAACATGGATTCCCTGATAGCTTTCTAAGATCAACCTCTCTCCTCAGCCTTCTCCTCATCAGGAGAATATTGAACTGGACAGGTCTTTCATGTCTTCATTCACCCCTCAAACAGCCGGCTCTAACCAGAAGTAGTGACTACTATATAATAGTGCCTCCATACTCCCTTTCCAACCATATGGTTCATATCTGACTGTACACCATCTTCCTGCTCTACTCATACCAAAGTGATTCAAATAAATACATCAGTGTATAATAACTTAAAATAGTAGCTTCTTGAGTTCTGACTATATTCAGAGACTTCTATTGCAGTAGCATTCTGAACAAGAAAAACATATCTCTAAACATAACTTTAAAAAAAAAAAATCAGTATTTTTGCTACAGTAGTACGTAACTACAACCAAACTATGCCTGCTCTTAAGTAGTATGTTCAGTGAGGAGACTTACACACACAAAGGCTGAGCTTCAGCACTGATCATTTTCATAACAGTGCTGTCATTCACTACCTTGATTTATTATCTTTGCCATAATTAGGTTCATTTGCCTTAGATTTCACTGTTTTGTCAGTCTGGCCGCACCATCTATTTCACATAATATATAGCAATGCTTATTTTGAAGTTGTAAAGTCCATTTAAATTAATCCACAGTAGCCAATTGCAGTTTTCTAAAAATGGGCTTTGTAAATGCATTCAAGAACAGAGTACAAGTTTTCTAGTAAGGCTTCACTGTGTTCAATTTTAAGTACAAATTCAACAAGTTAAAAAAAAAAATCTCTTCCATTAACTTAGACTGAGTACTTTCATAGAAGAGTCAGCATTTTTTAACGGACTAAGGTTTGCCAAAAGGATCATATATTTTCCCCGAATATCAACAAAGTTAACACAGGAGAGGAAATAAAAGATGTACACATCACTATGCACTGTTTATAAAAGACTCCAAGCTTTTAAAAGAAAGCAAAGAAGGGAAAAGAGATTTTTATAGAACAGGAAAATATACAGAGAAAACAAGGTTTTGAAACAAGTGGCAGTGCACATTGTTCATTGTAATGCATTATCGACATTATTCTACAGTATTATTCTGCAGTAGCTAGGAGAAGAAAAATTCTTGCTAGCCTAGAGTTAGATGCTTGCCACCTGAAAAACACTTATATTTAACAAAAGCTCCTTCAAGAGCTAGCAATTTTAAGCAGCGGCTCGATCAGGTTCAAGGCCCAGATTTACTCGGAGGATACACTTAAGTCAGATTTGCAAAGCCAACCAGAAGGCTGAATGGAACCTAAAAATACCAAACCAAGGCCAGGAACAATACCATTCATACAGCAGCGTTGAAAGTTCTGTTGGAAATACATGAACTACAACAGAAACCTAATCATCTTCCCATTTAGTATATGAATCTTCAATCCCATATAATTAGAAATAATACAACTTCAATGGAAATGTCCACAAAATATACAATTCTAGCAGATATGACCACATGTGAAGACATATATTGGTCTGTACAACTGAAATATAAAAGCATTTACCAGTAGCCAGATGAGAGACAATAAAACATTCCCTTAACTACATGCCCTTCAAAGTGTTTCAATTAGAAATCTGGTATCACTGTATGGTAAATAAAGTGACAGCAGTCAGTGGCCTAAAATAATTTTAAGTATATTCTAGGAAGCTACTTTAAGGGGAATGACACATAGACAGAAATGGATTTTCTCAAGAAAGAAAAATGAAAATATTTCTCTAGTTGCTATAAAGCTGCAACTAAGGCATAATAGAGGCTTTAGCTGTATCAGTGATTACTCTTGTTCTTTTACTATTCTGCTAAATTCCAAGTTTTAAAACTTTTTCAAACTAGGCAGCTAGTATGCTCAGGACACACAACCACCTCAGGTCACCTTCTTTATGGAATTTGCAGTAAGTATAGATTACTTTGTAACCTGATTCAGGAAACCGAAAAGAAGTTTCAAATTTGTGAAGAATAAGGAAAGAATGAGAGAACATTTGAAACAAAATCCTTCCAATCTTGTTTGTGCTGCAAACTAGGAGTTTAGAGAGTTATTTCTGGCAGCACACCAGTCCAGCAAAGTAGCAGTTTTGCACCACCCTCTGGAGTGCAATCAGTTTCCACTTCTCTACTCCATACTCCATACCCACAACACCAATCTACAGACTCTAGTAGAGAATCATACTGCTTTTGGACTAAACTGAAGCAGTTTTTACTATTCTTCCTTTATAGAAGCTGGTTTGCCTGAAGAATTTTCAGTATAGGAAACAGAGCAGAAATGAGCCCTGCCTAAAGATTACTCATGGAGAGCACGAGAATCTTACTTCGAATCCTCGTATTAACTTGCGCATTGATTTCCAAAACATGTACTTATTACTAGCAGTTTAACTGGAAGGACTAATCCAAAGTAGACTTTCTCCACCTGTTTTCTCCACCGGGCTGTCACCAGCATTTGGGCAGTAAACCCAGAAAAACCTCTCAGCACCTCCCAAGGAGCAGCTCCGTAAGGTTCCTGTAAGTGTCTACAGAACTATGACATTAGCAGCAGCGCATGCGTTAACACTGTCAGAAGGCAGTAAGCATGGTTTTCACATTCTTTCTTGGAACTTTTTAAATGTTAGTCATGAAACAGCAACAGTGAAGGAGACTTGTAATCAGTCACAGTACAGAGAGGCTTATCAATTATTAGAACAATTAATTATGAGCATCTGAAATAAAACTCATTTTCCTCTAAAACCTGTATTAGTACAGAGCATTTTGAAATGAGGCAAAACTACTTCCAACTCAGTTACTTAGATAGGACAGTGGGGACACATTGGCTTTTCATCTGGCAGGTTTAAATACAGACAGATACTGCTCCCATATTAATCCCAAGAGAGGTGCCAACAGCCCAAGAACACAAGGCAGTTCTACACAATTCAGACGGACTGGCAAGGAAAGGCAAGAGTAGGATGGGAGAGTGAGACAGGAACCACCAAAAATCACTTAAATATATTGAATCTGTTCAACTAGGCTTGTGTGACTTCTGTCTCTGCTACATTTACTTTTAGCTACTAATAAAAGTCAAATTTTTTGAATCAAGCATAAACAGCACATATCTTCTGCTTTCTCTCAGCACTACAACACTCTGAAAAACTAAACAGGTCTGGATGTTTAGAGAGCGGGCACATGTATTTCTACACTGCTGAGTGGAAGCAGGCATGAACTGTCAAAAGCAATTCTACATGAAAGGTCAAAGTAAAGAAAGGAATAATATGTTTCACAAAATACATTTGGTCTCTAGTAATGAAAGTAAATCACTCTATCCAGTGGTTCAATAACCTACTTCTATAATAGTTCTGCATGAAATGCGCTGGCATGGCAAGAAGCAGTCCTCATTACCAAGTATTTCCAATCACATGCCTAAGGCAGCGCCGAGATACATCACTTAGGGCATAACCATCCGCTGAAACAGGTGCTGGAAGAATAATTCCTCTCCTTTTTATGGGAGTGTAGAAAAAAGGCTTTCATGCTATGGTGGTCTGAAGCAGGACGCTAACTCAGTCTTGTTTTCTGACCTCCAACAACAAATAACGTGAAGCCCTGAATCAGAGTCAAGAAAAAACTTGTGCATACCCTTCCAGAGAGCATTCCTGAATTATACACACTCCCAGACTGTTTCTAATTTTTAGAGGCTGACAACATAATTGCTAAGATGGTCATAAATAGCTTTTCTAAAGAATTTGTATTTTGATTCCCACACCCTCCATTCACACAGTAATCTTTTAAAGACTTATACTTTTACTATCAATACAATTCACTAAACTATCCAGAGACCTTGAGGGCAAACCAGTTGTCAGATTCCAGACCAGGTGGGCAGAAACTACCCATCCAAAAATTACTTGCAACTGTCACAAATAAAGTGCTAGCTAAAGACTGCACTTCTATCAGACAGATGACTCAGTCCATCTGTTAGTTTACTTAAGAACAAGGAAAGTAACCTGAATTCTTTATCCACCTGAAAAAAAACCTGCCTACACCACCAATCTTACTCTTCAGATACAAGCAATTTTAGGAACTCTATTGGTTGCACTTATGTGTACCCAGTCTAATTTAACTGCCTGCTCGCATTTCCAACATTTTGTCAAATATTTCTCACCTAAATTAAGCCTTCTACTTCAAATATGCTATTCCTGCAAGTATTAAAACTCAAGCAAAGGCACAGTTCCAAAGTGCTACCCTACATATTGATGTACACAATAACTTCATGCCACCATTGAAATTAATGGGTTTGCTACTCTGGTGTTTTACTACCTTAAATAACAGCAGTTACTGCAGCAGACTGAACCACACTACTGTCACTGATAATACAATGCTCTTGTATACCTCCTTCTCTGGAAACCCTGGGAAACGCGTGTGGGTCCCTTCAAGAATTCCTAGTCCTAATGAAGGTACATGTTTTGTTACTTCTGCTGCGGACTTTCACTCATGTATTAAAGATATTTTTTAAAAAAGTTAGTATGGTAGCAAGCATCTTGGCAAAACATCTAAAAAATAATGAAGGCTTACTAAGCCAGGCACCAAATACACTGACTTTTAAATGATAACATGAATGATATTCTAAATCAACACACTTGAGCAGAAAAGCTGCTCAAAGTAAGCAAGTAGAAATCTTAATATGGTTTAGAGATCACAAATTTACTTTTTGTCTTGAAAATGCAAGTGAGAATGACAGGATTTTCTAAAAACACAAAATCTATAATAATTTAGCTGCTTGTCCTATCTAAATACAAAATGAACATTCACACATACGATATGCATAGCAGCCCATCGTAAACACAAGTGAACATACTGGGCTCTGAAAATACTAGAATTTAAAATCCTAAAAAAATACTGTTTCTTTCCCAGTTCCTGCAACTTGGGTAATGAAACCAGACTAAGCAGTCTGCTTTCTGACTAGCACACTAATGAAAAACAATTCTTTCCCACACAAAGAAATGGATGTAGTAATCCCAAGAGAAGGCTGTACGGTTTGATTAAAAAAAAAAAAAAAGTATCTTGGAAAACTCATTTATTTTTATTGGAGTTAACATATAAAATGAGCTGGATACCAAAAAAAAATAAAATTAAGATAAGTCAACCTTCACAGTAAAATCCCAACTCTAGTCATAGAGCTACATTTATCAGCTTCCACAACACAGATGTCAGCATATGCTTCAATAAAAGCCTGTTCACACATGTTCTCGTAGGAATACGATGGGAAGTTATGCTGTTACTAGAACCAGGACACCAAACTGGGCTGTTACCTAGATCTTAGCTACCTTTTCCCCCACCACATTCCAGTCAGCTAGTCCATGGAAACCTCACCGAATATGCCTATTCCTGGACACCCATTATGAGATAAGTGCATTTGGGAAACTATATTAAGAGCAGTACTTAGTCAGCTAACCACAATACAATAAGAGCAACAGGTGTTCATGGGAATCAACTGTTTACCTAAAGCCGGGGAGAGAGATACACACAAGCCCTATTCAAGCTGGCTCTTGAACGGAGTAACTTCATACTGAGGCTAGACCATTTAACTGGGATATTTAATATTCAAAGTTTATCAGCAACCTAAACCCCCTAACAGATGCTACTCAAATAGCATACAACTTTAACTGGAATACAAAACAGACTTGTGCAAGAATTCATTCGTATGCAGCACTGATGTTTGTGTCTTACTGACCTGCTGATTATTTTATAATACGAGGATGCTCTTTACAATGATGTTTAGTTTTATTTGGCACAAGTAAAACCAGTTTGTTCTTCAGCAACTGACCAGCTAACCATCCAGACCAGATGTGAGATCTTAACATGAAATCATGAGAAGTATTTCAGGCTCATGATGGCTGAAGAACAGGCTCTTGCACACGTATGTGCCAAAGGACAGAACAGAAACAGAGGGCTTTTTTTTTTCCTGGCTCATCTCTGGATAACTTCCAGTATTTACTTATTTGGGGGTTTGCGTTTGTTTTGGTTTTTGGTTTTGGTTTTTTTTTTTAATTTCTGCATGCTTACCTGCAGAACCACAACAGCAGAATGCAGTTTATGCATTCCAGGAGACCATCAGTATCGCATCAAAAGCATGTTTTTAGTATTAACTACCAAGATTCAACACCACCTGCAAATAGAGGAGCTACATATGTAACACTGGTCACTTACCCCATCCACCTTGTCACTCCTCCCCCATCACAACTTGCCTTGACCAGGAAATATCCATTAAAAGACACTGCCCGAACAAATTACAGCACAAAGACATTGCTTAAACATGTTTCAGAAATATACCCTCAATCCTAGTCTAAACAAGTCCAAAGAGAGAGCATACAGTGAAAGCTTGCCTTTACACTGGAGCCGGACCAATTAAACAAAACTGACTCAATTTAATAGTGCCTCTATAGAGAGAAAATACTTCTTTAACCACATCATTTTCTTAGCCTGTGTAGTTTAATTGGTACCATTTGCTTCTTTTTCCAAAAGGCTTAGAACCGAGCCTTTCTTCAAGTCAGATTTCTTTGAAATACCCCATGACCACTCAGAGTGACCATCCAACTCACAACTACATTTCCCTCTTACCAGCTCTTACTCTGCGCTCCCCAGCAGGTAGAAAGTTTCAGCCCTATAATACATTCATTTGCCTCTGTTTACTAACTGCTTCAAGTCAACTATTCAAACATCTAAATAAGCAACCTAAGGGTAGGTTCAACCTAGACACTTTCCTGTTATGCTGGTTAAGAGAAATATTTGTGCTCCCTCCAAGCTGGCAGCCTAGCACATGTACAGTTACATCAGCAAAAGAGCAGTCTTGCTGGTATAGCTCACTTCACGCAGCATCACCCGCACAATTCAAGTGCTTTTTGCCAGCACAAAAACCAAATTTATATGGGGCTTCTCAAAATATTTATGCCAACTCTTGCTAGATTAACAGCAGTCATTGTGTTAAAAACTGTCAAGATAATTTAAAAAAAGAAAATCGCCCCTCTGTTTAAAGGAGCTGGGTACTGTAAGTTTGTAAGTTGTACCTTTTTATTTGCAGGGCATATGACTTCTACATGAGCAACATGAAGAAGTGAAAATAAATCATCACAAGACAAAACAAAGCTTAAAATAACGTAGGACATAAATACCTACGGTTAACAAAGAAAGCTAGAGGGAAATATAGGAACACAATTTTTAAACAAAACAGCAGGGAGGTTGTTCCCATGCTCCTTGTCGTAAAGCTACTTTCCTTTGAAGGTGCGCACACATCAGGTGGGGGGGAACCCTTAAAGTTCAAAAAACGTAATTAGGATTTCACTGTCATTTACAAAGAATCATAATGGCTCATCAGGTTTGGATTTTGGTTTTTTTTTTTTTTCAGCAGAGGAATTTGCTGCTTTTGGTCATACAAATCTTGCCGAGCTATACTCCCATGGACCTCACGACTCACGGTCATCTTTAAGACAAAGAACGTTCAAATCCAGCTGCAAGCCAGGCAATATCTTTTAGGAGAAAAAAAATAAAAAGGAAATAACTGGGGAACCGAGTTACTAACTGAGGGAC